>NW_021680595.1:122711-128548 GCF_001412515.2 Diachasma alloeum | reverse complement strand
AGAGAGAGAGAGCGAGAGAGAGAGAGAGCGATGAAGTGTTGTGATTGGGGCTCCCTCGAGCCAGTGGTACCATCTCCTGGTGAAAAAAAAACTACCGACGATGTTGCCACTTTTTCGCATGGATTAATATTTTTTTATTTATTAAAACAAACAATCAGAAAACCATTCAATGTATGGAATAGATACAAATAAGTTTGATTAGCTCGAAAAATAATTTTTAACCGGAGATACTCCCTAATATTGCCTGAATTTTGAATCCAAATGAGAAACATTTTTTTGTTCAGCGATTCGTTTTCTGTAGGAAAACAATAGAAATCCCTCCGCCTCACCTCCTACATTTCCTCCTCGCCCGATTATCCTTAACCCTCGATCGGTCGCGTCATGGCACGAGCGCCGTTGTGTCTCGATTTTTATTTTTTACGCTGAAACGTTGTTGAGAAAAAATGTGTAAAAATTGGAATTCTTATTTTCCACCATGTCAAATATTTAAACCATTTTTGTTCTGTGCATCTTTGCACTGATCAAAAATTAAAATTCCTTAAAAATTCGACTCGGTCAAAATGTTTGTGTTTAACCTCTAAATGTCAAATTTTCGCACTGAATGGAAATCAATTTTTGAATAATATTTTCACTTTTCTTCTTTTATACTGATATTAGTTGTTGGTTGGAAGTTCAAAGTTACTCGTTTAATTATAAATACATGATTTTTTTAAACTTTTTTTTTTTCTCAAAATGGTAAAATACATGGAACGGCGCAGCGCTCATCACGCGACCAGATACGTTTGGTGGAGAGGTGCGACCACTCGAGGGTTAAATATAAGGCAGAACTTTGAGATATTGTAACAAAAAAATATTGTATGGAAATCAAGACCAGTAGAGAACGATAGAATGGGATATGTAGGTCACTTTATTTCATCGCAAGTACAGTTTTCAATGAATGAATCTCTCCGAGTCTAGGAGAGATTGATACATTTTTACGAGGATCTTCTTTCTACGGAAGATTGAGACCTGAAAAAATTATTTATGACGAAGATGATCTCCTTGATACAAAAAAATATTCTCTGGTCAATTTCTCGAATCGTGAAATATCCTACTAAATAATTTTGTGCTCACACTGAGAGAAAGAAATCTTTTAACAGAATGAGATTTGCTTGTCCCGAAAAAATGTTTAAGTATTAGCTTAAGTTTTTCCATAAAATCATGTAGATTGCGTTATATCTAGAATTTAATGATTGTGAGAATTCACACTTTCCCGATCTGATCACTCATCTCCAACTGATGAATTCTTGTTTCGATTGCGCGACGAATATTTTCATTATCAATTCCAGTCGAGGGGCTGGTCACTTAGGAAATCACTAAACCACTCAACTGGAAATCAAGGAAGAAATCACCAGAAATCACACGGAGAGAAATATTCAATAAAAATTATCTATTTTCTCGGCAATTCCGGCGCGAAATGTGGTTGTACGAAATTTTACGGAACAGTCACGGAATTTTTTCAGAGTGTTACGTTATTTTTATCTGAATTTTCTAGGAAAAATTACGATACCGTCACTTAAATTTTCTGAGTCGATTCCGTAATCGGTGAGGGAATTGTGAGTTCCGTAATTTTTACTGACCATTTCTCTCCGTGCAATGGACATCACTGGAAATCAACTGATTTCCATTTTGGGCAGTTTTGCAAAGATTTCTAGAAATCATCGGGAATCAAAAGAAATTATAAAGAAATCAGGTGAGTTCCGAAATCATTAAAAATAATCGATAAGTATAAAATCGAAATTGATTTTGCATTTTCAAGTCTACAATTTTTGTTACGGTATCGGTGCACAGAGAGAAATATTCAGGAAAAATTACGGAACAATTCACGTAATCCGCAAGCGAGAGTCATTTCCAGTTAATTTCTATAGGAATGGAAGAGAATAAATCTGAAACATTTAGTGAATTCTCTGGTCTATTACTGAAAAAGTACTGAAAAGTCACGTCATTTTTCTGGAAGTTGTAAAATTTAACAGAAAGTTCACGACTTATTATGGCTTGAAACAAAAATTCATGAAAGTTCAAGAATTTTTACGGAACTGTTCCGTAAATTTTCATTGATGGGATGTGCTATCCCTACTCTAACTCATTCGTGGTTCATCGTGCATAGTCGGACAATCTCGGTGGACTCTGGACAGGGAGATACTGACTGGTGGACTGGTGATTGTGCGACGAAAAAAGTTTGATTCAAGTGAAAAAAACACAATAGAAGATCAGGTGATTGATTGTAGACATAATTCCAATTGTTACTCATTCCTCCATTAATAAAAACAACCCGAGACGTGACTCCATGACCGGCTTTGCCAAATCGTTCCAATCGTTTAATTTTAACCTCAAACCCCCGCGGTCCAAGCATGAGGAACACGTGGGTATCACGACAGATATAATTAATAATTAAGACAATAATTTGAGAGGAAATGAATTTAGAATTCAGTCGGGGAAATGTCAGTCATGAGTGTCTTGTCTAATAATTTTTATCCCCTGATACTTGTACATACTTTTTTGATCTGTGATTTTCTTTCGATCGGTTTCGTATTTTTTTAAAAAATTTTTACAGTTTCAGTCAGCGAGAGAAAAACCTTGACGTTTCATTCAGAATTTCAAATCTATTTTTTAATCACCTTTTTGTATATTTTTCATAATAAATAAAGAACAGAATTTTCAACAATATTTCCTATTTTTTCATTTTTTAATTTTTCGTGAATTTTTTGGTTGAAAAAAAAAATAAAAGTATAATTTCTTGATCATTCCGTAAAAATTATGGAATGTGAGGGTAAAATTTTACCAACCGTGAGTCCTCGGATGAACAATTTTTACGGAACAGATTCGTAACATTTCAGTTCTGACTCACACTTTCTATTGAATTCTACTTCGCTTGCAGATTACGTTTCGACACGTAATTTTTACATATTTTTTCTGGTAATTTTTATTGGATTTTTCTCTCCGTGTGCGTTCGAAATCATCCAATCCCGAAATGTAACACTATGACATTTTTGACATAATTGCGTATTGCAACGTCATGTAGAAAACTATCATTATCGACAGATGCTCTACTTTGGTCCCGAAATCATGATTTCTCTAGTGATTTCTTGAACACAAGAAATCATTAGAATCTACGCGAAATCATGGAAATCAAAAGAAATCATGATTTCTAATGCTGTTTGAGAAATCACAGAAATCATCAGGAAATCACAAGAAATCGTCTGATTCTGGAAATCACTGAGTTACTCGATTGAGGAGTGACCAGCCCCTTGGTTCCAGTGTATAGAAAATAGATCTCAATTATTGTGCTCTTCGTGCCCTGATTTTATGTAATCAAAATCCTGATGAAAAAAATTCTAGATATCATGCAAACTACATGAATTTATGGAAAGGACATCATTTTTACTCTTGAAAATGCTGAACCCGTCAGTGGGCGCGCTGTGAGCGTTTCCCTCACAAAAATTTTCACTCCATGGGAAATATACCCTAAAAGTTGAAATATTTTGCTGAAATTTTTTAAATGACGCAAGTAACTCTTCTAGTTGAATCGGCTGATGATAAAATTGGTATATCGGCCAGGGTTGAGTAGAAAACAAATATTTTCTTCGATTCGGCCAAAATTTTTCACGTGTTGCAGGTACGGGACTCATGCCGCTAAACTCCGAACAGCACCGCCTATGGCGATATTTACTTGTATTTTTATGAGAAGCTGATGAGAAATTCCCTCACCGCGCGCCTCAAGAATGTTGGTGGAACTGCGCGCCTACTGACGGGTTAAAAATTCTCTCGGGACAAGAATAGTATATTGTGCATCAAGGGCGGAAAGTCATGTTTTCCCGCCCGAAGTGCACATGCTATTTTTTAACACGTCTGCAAAGGAAAGTTTGTATTTTGCTGTCTGATGAGCGGGAGGAAAGCACGAACTTTCCGTGCAGGTATGTGAAAAAATATCCTGTTGAAAAACTTTTTGCTCATAGTCTGAGAAAGAAATTATTTATCACGAGATTTTACGATTTTCAAAATTGACAAGAGCATATTTTCTTGTATCAAGTATACCTTCTTTGTCAAAAGTAGTTTTTTCTCTCAGTGTACTGAAGAGTTCTTTACGGAAATTTCGCTCTCTTCGATTTCGAGATATTTCTCAGAAGCTGATTTTGATGTGGAACTGATTATAGCCTTCATGTTGAGTGTTGGATAAAAATATCCGTAATGCTTATTTGTTTATTTATTCCAAGATATATTTCATTAAAAAAGAAGTTGAAAGTGAATCGACACATCGTTTTTTATGATTTTATTTTCGATCGAAAAAAGATTTACGCGGATAAATATAATCGAATGACCCAAAAAATTGTCATTATCCAGGCTGTTTTAATCGTTTGCCACCTCTGATTACAAACAATTCCGAGTAAACTACGGAGGAGATAACCTCCTTGCATAATACTGCGTGCACTCTCTCCACTACACAAACAAGAATTACCATGATAAAACAAACCGAGAAGCAATAACCAGTTTTCCACCTCCGATCACCATCCACAATCATGAATAATATATTTGCATAAACCGTAATTATTGTTTCTTTTTCAATTTCAATGTTGAAAGACCAATGACTGAATTTTTAAAAGTTCTTCCAATTTATAGACATCTTTTTCTTCCAAAAAATGACACCCGAAATCACAAGTGTATGCAATTTTCATGTTCGTTACCACTGATAAATCAGTTAATTTCTGGAATATTCAAAGAATTGGCAATGGTCAAGACGATATAATAATGAAAAAAATTGAAAATTGCAAAAATTCAGGCAACTATTAATCTTGAGAGTAATTTTCTGAAAATTCAACTGAATGTCATTTTCAATTTCACAATGAATTTTAGTATTTAAATCGTAATTTAAATATCGATGATCGCTCAATATGAGAAACTCGATTTTTTAAAATTAATATAGTTTTGTTTTTTTCACAAACACCTTCATTAGTCAGAATTTACTGCATTAACAATTTCAATTTTGCCCGTTTTGAATGCTATACGCATTTATTAGATGATGGATCACGAGAATTTGGACCATAAATAAAACAACGCTGGTCAAATTGTCATTTACGCGGCGTTTCGCTGATATATTTCAGCTTGCTCAGGCTCTTGACATGACTAACGTGTAGTCGACTTAGTAAATACAGGTCTCATACGGGAATTACAAACTCGCATTATAGCAGATAAATACAAGGAAATCAACAGCAATTTGCACTGACTTCAAGTCCAGCGTTGTTTTATTTATGCTCCAAATTTCCGTGATCCATCATCTAATAAATTATTATCCATGGAGTTGAACTTTATTAATAGCTATACGCATTCTTCCTTAGGAAAGTTTACTCCATCTATCCAATACAAAAAAAAATCAAACAGTATTTCCAAAAAAGACAATCCACCCGACTATTGCAACCTATTGCAAAGTTTGATGGAAACCATTGGAGAAAAATGGTCAATTGTATTCAACAAGTTCATTGGCTTCAACTGTGAGATGATATCTACCTGTCAACAATATCTCCATATCTAATGGAAATAGAATAATAAGGAAAAAAAAGATTATTTATCAATAAGGCCGGAGACTTCATTTACGAAAACGATTATCAGAAGTTGGCTCCAAATAGGTGATTGAAGTAAGCGACAAGTAGGGTTGGGAAGAAATTGAAACATTGATGTTGGAATTTGTCATAATTCATTGATTAAAGGGTTATTTTGTTGACGGAGTGAGGAAAAGCGTATGAACGTGAATTGGGTGTTTTGAAGAGGGTCAATGGGAGATCTCGGTGATTTCTTAGGGTTAA
>NW_021680595.1:119030-122507 GCF_001412515.2 Diachasma alloeum | reverse complement strand
CCCGGGTAGAAATTCAACCGGGGATTCAGCCGCAACTCGGGTGAGGGCGAGCTCAGCCTCGTCTTGCCGCTTGACCAGAGTTCACGCCGCGACACGCCGCTCCATACCGGCTCACAGTCGAACACTCATCAGACGGCATAACCCGGCACTTGAGTTTGAGCTGTGGCACAACGCTTAGAACTCAGCTCCGATTGAGTCGTGTCGTTTCGAGTGGAGGGTGGAATAGAATGATATTTATGCATTTTTAGAATATCGATTTAAAATTTGAATACTTTGGAAAATCCTTGTCTTCTTACTATAAAAAAAAATGGAATTCCACTGAACTTTCTTTAAAATTTGAAATTCACTGATTTTTCCCTCTGTCATCGAATATAAAACCTGGCACTTTCTCTAAGAATTCCTATTGAATTTCTGTTGGAGCTCTATGAGAATTCTATTTAAGTTTTGTTGCAATTCTATTGAAAAATTCTATTTTTTTGCGTCAGATCCATTGAAAATTATGCAACTTTCCTCTGGATTTTTAATAGATATTTGTTAGTAGAAAAAAATCCATTGATTTTTCTAGATAATTTATTCTGTTAGGATTTCTTCCACAGAAACTATTGGGCATGAATTTTCCAAGTTTTGTTCCTGCATTTGATTAAAAGAAAAGAAGAAAAACCGAGCGGAAAAAACTTAGAAATCTTACGGCTCAGAAAATCTATAGGAACATAAAAACCTATTTACTTTCTTGCACCAAATTTTACCTTAACAAAAAGACTCTATGAAGTTGCATAATCTCCTATAGAATCGGCGCAAGAAACGAATAGAATTCTAATAGAACTTCCAGAGAATTCTCATAGAATTCCAATAGAAATTTAATAGAAAGCGCTAGGTTTTTCTGTTGAATTTTTTCATGCGTGTTATTTTGGCATACCTGTATTCAACATTTCCCTAATAAATCGTAGAATATTCTTAGAACTCGTAGGCCTATCGAAAAATGAAGAATATCCTCTCCTGTAGCGTTGATAATTAATAATAAAGGTTCGTTAAAGTTTTTCAAGTGATTATTTTTTTTGATTTTGTTTGTTGTATTCGCGAGAAAAATAAAAGTTTTGACTACGTTTCAGTGAATTGTTCTACCTTGTATTTTCAGATTAATCCCATTCGATTAGTTAATATCACGTTATTTCTGATGAGCTTGTGATTGTTCATCTGAAAAAGCATGCCATCTTCACATTTATTCGATTGTTTTTTCGCTCAAATCACGATGCCATCGGACCTGTCAAATCATTATTGAGGTTAAGTATACTGGGATTGAGTAATTGGAGATGAACCTGAGGTTGAGCAGTGGCCATTCAACTAAAGCCCGGCGAAGCGTTTCGGGTAATAGTCTAACGCTGGGCTGTGAGCCCGAGACGCGGCTCAACCTCGGGTACATGTGACGCGCGTGGAGGTTACCCCAAACTGGGGCGGAGTGGCGTATTTCTAGCTGGGATACGGGTTCCGAGNGGGGGGGGGGGGGGGGGGGGGGGGGGGGGGGGGGGGGGGGGGGGGGGGGGGGGGGGGGGGGGGGGGGGGGGGGGGGGGGGGGGGGGGGGGGGGGGGGGGGGGGGGGGGGGGGGGGGGGGGGGGGGGGGGGGGGGGGGGGGGGGGGGGGGGGGGGGGGGGGGGGGGGGGGGGGGGGGGGGGGAGGGGTCAATGGAGGGTATAGTCAAGGAGAGATCTTGGGGGTTTCTTGAGGATAAGTTCCCAGTCCATCTCTCAGGATCTTTCTAGAGGGGGTGGGGGTCAGTGGTGTGTATGGTCAAGCGGAGATATCGAGGTTTTTTGGGGGCACTCTCCAAGACAGCTCTCCGGGTCATTTCAGGGGGTGGCGAGTCAATGTAGGGGATGATCGTGGGGAGATCTCGGGGGGTTTTTGGAGGGTATCTTTTCGCATGAGCTCTCAGGGTCTTTCCAGGGGGGGGGGGGTCGATGAGGATAAGGTCAAGAGGAGATCTTTGAGGTTTTTCGGGGATAACTTTCCAGGGCAGCTCTCAGGTTTTTTTAACCCATTGAACAACCTCACAGTATCCCACTCTTCGGAATTTGGTGGTAGTATGCGTGCGCAGTTGAGCATTTCTTATGGCGCACTGATACGTTGAGGGGCTCCCTGCTCTCCTCATACCGATACCTTCGGTGACTTACATTGTTCAATGGGTTAAGAGGGGGGGGGGGGTCAATGGGGGACCTGGTCAAGGGTAACATTCCAGGGCAGCTCTGATGATGTTTTAAGGGGGGGGGACAATGTAGGCTGTGGTCAAGTGGGATGTCGGGGGTTTTCTGGGGGTATCTTTCCAAGGGAGTTCTCAGGGTTTTTGGGGGGGGGGATTAATGGGAGGTATTAATGGGGGGATCAATGGGAGGTATGGTCAAGGGTAGATCTCGGGGATTTTTTGGGAGTATCTTTACAGAGAAGCTCTCAGGGTTTTCCGAGGAGCGGGCATGTTAATGAGGAGCATGGTCAAGGGGAGATCTCGGGATTTTTTTGAGATATTTACAAAAAAAAATATTTGCAGTCCATGGGTTAATGAAGAACTTGGGTCACAATCCCGAATTACTTTTCTAATCAATCTTTCGATTGTATGTTTCAAATGTCAAATATCGTCTAAGCACCCCAGGAATCTCCTCTTAGCCATTTCCTCTAAAAATACCCTAAAAACTCCTCTGAAAAATGTTCCGTGAGAATCTCGGCGATCCCCCTAGAATAATCCCCCTAGCGATCCCCTCAAACCTACTTTGAGAAATGTTCCCCAGATTTCTCCGGAATTTCGTTTCAACCATACTTTCGAGATCTCCTCTTGACCACACCCCTATTGACCCCTGGAAGTAACCTCAAAGAACCCCTCGGGATGTCCCCTTCATCATACACTCCTTGGCAAATCCTAGAAAGATCCAAAGAGCTATCCCCAAAAGTGATCTTCAAAATCACGCGAGATCTGCCCTTGACAATCCCCTTCATTAATCCACTCCAGAAAGACCCTCAGAGCTCCCCTGGAAAGTCAACCCCAAAAAACTTCCGAGATCTCCCCTCGAGTATACCTTTCATTAATACCCCCTCGAAAGGCCCTGAAAGTTCCTCTTGACTATATCCCCCATTGACCCTCCTCCCTAGAAAGATCCTGGGAGCTGCCCTAGAGTTGTCCTGGAGAGTTANCCCCCCCCTGGAAAGACCTTGGGAGCTCATGCGGAAAGATACCCTTCAAACCCCCCCAAGATCTCCCCACGATCATCCCCTCCATTGACTCGCCACCCTCTGAAATGACCCGGAGAGCTTCCCTGGAGAGTGACCCCCAAAAAACCTCGATATCTCCCCTTACCATACCCACCACTGACCCCTACTCCACCTAAAAAGATCCTGAGAGATGCCCTGGGAAGTTATCCCCAAGAAACCCCCAAGATCTCTCCTTGACCATACCCTCCAATGACCCCCCCCCCCCCCCCCCCCCCCCCCCC
>NW_021680595.1:109810-118974 GCF_001412515.2 Diachasma alloeum | reverse complement strand
AGTTATCCCCAAGAAACCCCCAAGATCTCTCCTTGACCATACCCTCCAATGCCCCCCCCCCCCCCCCCCCCCTCTAAAGATCCGGAGAACTGCCCTGCCGAGTTATCCTCAAAGAACCTCCACGATTTCCCCTTGACCATATCCCCCCTCTCCGGCCCCCTTAAAAATACCCCGAGAGCTCCGCTATGAAGATACTCCCGAAAAACCTCCCGAGATCTCCCCTCGTCCATACCCTTCATTGACCCTACCCCTCCCTTAAAAAACCCTGAGGGTTGTCCTGGAAACTGACCCCCAATATCTCCCCTCGACCATGGCCTCCATTGATCCTCTTTTGAAAGAACCCGATAGCTCCCCTGGTAAGTTACCCTTAAGGAATCGCCGAGATCTCCCATTGACCCTCTTCAAAACACCCAATTCACGTTCAAACGCTTTTCCTCACTCTGTCAACAAAATAACCCTCCAATCAATGAATTATGGCAAATTCCAACATCAATGTTTCAATTTCTTCCCAACCATACTTGTCGCTCACTTCAATCACCTATTTGGAGCCAACTTCTGATAATAGCCGTTTTCGTAAATGAAGTCTCCGGCCTTATTTATCAATCGTCCATGAAAAAATGTTGCATCCTTCAAACATTGCAATTTGACAATTATTCTACGAGTTTTCTTCAAAAAGTAGACTTTTTGCAGATTTTTTGAAATTATCATGCCAGATCGCAAAAAGGGGTGCAAAGTTTCAACTAAGAAAAAATTCCATTTCTCATATTCATATGCAATTTTCACAAAAATCCCCAGAAATTTTATCAGCAATCTTTATAAATTTTACCAGAAAAAAAAACAGAAATTTTACTTAAGTAGCACTATAATTTTTCATAGTCAGTAAATTGTAATTTTTAAGAACTGTTAAAACAGTTTTTCTAATGAATTTCTCACCGTGCAAATAGTTCCAGATATTAAATCGAAATTGAACCTCAAACATTACGATAATTAAACCTTGGCCAAATATTTGGTATTCTAGGACCGAATGCACCTTTAATAAACATTCTGGTATCTGCGCATGTTGTAAACCATTTCAGCAAAGGAGAAAATTGCCAAACAATTTTGATATGCTCGATTTTTTTAGTTAAACTTCCAGAAATATTTCCGTACCTGAATTCTGACGCATGAGATTGCAGTCTGTGATATATTTACAACTTAGCGCTCTGTCAGAAGTTGATTTATTACAATTTATTTATTTTTCATTTATTTATTTTTCATAAACTCGAGGGGCCGATCATTTAAGAAATCACTGGGCCACTCGATTGGGAATCAAGGAAGAAATCACCAGAACTCACTGGAAATCGAGTGATTTCCCCTCTTCGATAGTGATTTCTAATAACTTCTGGAAGTCATCGGAAATCAGTAGAAATCATAAAGAAATCAGCTGATTTCAGAAATACTTAGAAAAGATCGAGGAAAGTGAAACCCAAATTTTTTATTCGAGCTCACTTATACGATCCCTTCTGACCCTTATAACCTTCTTATGCACATGTCATTTGATTCTTACTATCACACCTATAAGGCCCTTCTAAACTCTTTAGTTCTCTGAAACTTATCCATATGTGATTATCGATAGATGCCCCACTTCGGCCCCAAAATCATGATTTTTCGAGTGATTTGTTGAAATCAAGCAATCACCAAAATCTACGAGAAATTATGGAAGTCAAGAAAAATCAAAAGAAATCATGATTTCTAATTCTTATTGAGGAATCAGTGAAATTATTTAAGAAATCACAGGAAATTACCCTATTCGGGAAATCACTGAGCCACTCGAGTGAGGAGTGACCAGCACCTCGCACAAACTATATTGTAAACTGTTGAAATATGGCGCCCTTCGACTGCTCTCGACAGTACACTAGTATTACCTGTTTTCGTCACATAGCAGTGTGGCACTGCTGTGCCTTGGACGCCCAGCGCGTTCTCTTACTTTTCATGCACTATACGTTGAGACACGGAGAGGAGAGTTTGTCAACCAATAAATACATTATTCATTCCAATTGAAACAAGCGTTATATTCATTTATCGACCATAATCCATACGACCCATAATTCATCATAAACGAATGAAGGTCAACTTCTGCAGGCTAAAAAAGTTTTTTTTGCAAAACTTGACATACGCGTTTCTTTATAGGGAAGCCTGGGGAAAATACCCGATGAGTTTTGAAAATCGAGGGGTATTCGCAGGATAATTTCCTCAATTCTTATTTTGGTCGAACAGAGTGCAATGTTCGGGGTCAAGTGACACTTTCGCCAAAATGTGGGCAATATCTGTCAAAGAAGAGAAAAAATTGATAGGCTACTGTGGAATTACAGGGTGACAGTTGAGAAGTTGCCTAAACTAATCGTTTATAACTTTGAAATGAGTGCCAGGAAAAAAAAAGAAAAATACATATGAATTGACTAAAGATGTCATTTTTATTTGGAATTAGTTTCAGTTGAATCAGACACTTCTAATAGATTCTTCTTGAGATTTGAAAAAAATTGACAAATTGAGCCAGGAGATAACTATTAATGGTCAATATTTTCGTAGTCATCTCCAATCGAATTTGCACAATAATCAAGCCATTTTCGGAAACTATGCAAAACTTTTTCAATCTCAGATGGAGAAATACCAGAAATTCTGTCTCTGATGGCTTTTTCAAATCATCTTTGGTCTCGGGTTTTTTCGCATAAACATTGTCTTTCAGGAAGCCCCATAAGAAGACGTCACACGGGTTCAAATCGGGTGAATAAGGGGGCCATTCCATACCTCCATGCGTAAACTTGGGGTATCCTAATCCGATGACGCGATCACAATACACTTCATAAATAGCTTCAAATACGTCCTTAGTTCTATGCGTCCTTAGTTCTATGTTATTAGTTCTTAAGTAATAGTTCTTAACCAATCCTCTTCTTCTAGCCAAAGGGAAAAATTTTGTTTGTAGCATTTCTCGATAACTATTACCTGTAATGGTCCCTTCTATGAATTCTAAGTGTATTGTTTTGATTGAAATAGCTGCCCAAACAGTCACTTTAACAGGGTGTAAAGACTTTGTCTCAGATGAGTGTGGATTTTCGCGACTCCAAAAATGGTAATTTTGTTTATTTACATATCCATTTAAATAAAAGTGAGCTTCGTCTGTGAAGATTATGTGATTGATGTCGATCTCATCATTTTAAAATTTGTGTCATAATTTTACAAAACTCAATGCTTTTGTTTTTGGAATCTTCTGTGAGCAAATGATGGGTCGTAATTTTGTAAGGGTGTAACTTGAGGAAATTCTTCAATATTAATCTCAGTGTCTCTCGGTTCAGTTTCAAAGTTGCCGCTGCTTTTCGTATCGAATCCGTTGGATTATTCTTGAAATGTTCTTCGATCTTGGCAATCCTATCTTCTGTTGTAACTGAGTGTGATGGACCAGGAAGATCATGACAACGGTTCTTAGGAGTATAATACTTGATAAAATTATCAATTACTCTGGGAGAGAAAGTAATAAATGCTTCAAAGTTTTAGTCGAAAGTGAGATTATACGATGAAGTCAGATAATTTTTTTTTGTATTCTCACTTTCTGAGGGTGTTTGGACTGGCTACTTTTTTACTTCCAAATTTGGTACGAAAGCCTCTATATGCTTCAGTATAGTTTTTACCTCTAGTGTAAAAGCACTCGATAAGATACTTTTTCTTCGTTTGTAAGGTTATTCATTGTGATGTACACGTAGTGCTTCTTGTAGCGTCTCAATAGAAACTGACAACACTCTAGTATATATCTAATGGACCTAACCTTCCGGGTTTCAGTAGGAAGGAAAGACATGTGGGTATACTTTAGGCAACTTCCCATTTATCATCCTGTATCAGTTTGATCATTTACTCATGGCCCAGTGAATTATCAGTAGTAATACGACTAGTGCTTCAAAATTATCGGATATTTTCCGATAGCTTCGTTGCCTAGGAACGATTGTGTCAAATTTTGCAGGTTTAAAATCCCGAGTTATTTCAACGGAAGGCTCCGGCGAGCGGGAGGTTGCTAATAGAGGAACCGCCTGTACCCGTATGGGTTTTCTGTGGNACTCAATGCTTTTGTTTTTGGAATCTTCTGTGAGCAAATGATGGGTCGTAATTTTGTAAGGGTGTAACTTGAGGAAATTCTTCAATATTAATCTCAGTGTCTCTCGGTTCAGTTTCAAAGTTGCCGCTGCTTTTCGTATCGAATCCGTTGGATTATTCTTGAAATGTTCTTCGATCTTGGCAATCCTATCTTCTGTTGTAACTGAGTGTGATGGACCAGGAAGATCATGACAACGGTTCTTAGGAGTATAATACTTGATAAAATTATCAATTACTCTGGGAGAGAAAGTAATAAATGCTTCAAAGTTTTAGTCGAAAGTGAGATTATACGATGAAGTCAGATAATTTTTTTTTGTATTCTCACTTTCTGAGGGTGTTTGGACTGGCTACTTTTTTACTTCCAAATTTGGTACGAAAGCCTCTATATGCTTCAGTATAGTTTTTACCTCTAGTGTAAAAGCACTCGATAAGATACTTTTTCTTCGTTTGTAAGGTTATTCATTGTGATGTACACGTAGTGCTTCTTGTAGCGTCTCAATAGAAACTGACAACACTCTAGTATATATCTAATGGACCTAACCTTCCGGGTTTCAGTAGGAAGGAAAGACATGTGGGTATACTTTAGGCAACTTCCCATTTATCATCCTGTATCAGTTTGATCATTTACTCATGGCCCAGTGAATTATCAGTAGTAATACGACTAGTGCTTCAAAATTATCGGATATTTTCCGATAGCTTCGTTGCCTAGGAACGATTGTGTCAAATTTTGCAGGTTTAAAATCCCGAGTTATTTCAACGGAAGGCTCCGGCGAGCGGGAGGTTGCTAATAGAGGAACCGCCTGTACCCGTATGGGTTTTCTGTGGTTTCCCCATGCTACTTCTATGTTCTATAGAAGTGCGAATGCGGTACAGTGTAGAATCCACAGCCGCATGCATAGAGTTGGATAGAGTGCCGAATGGGACCCAAAAAAAGGACTCCGCGGCCGTAAAAAAAAAAAATCCCGAGTGCGAAGCACGAGGGATTTTTGTGCACAGTTTGACACACTCGTTCCTAGGAGGGAAGCTTGAGGAAAATATCCGATTAATTTTGAAGCACGAGTGGTATTTGATGGATTATTTTTCCACTCGGATTTCGGCCAAGCATAGTTCAGTGAGCAGCATCCAGATACATTTACACAGCCATACATTTACAACCCACTCTTTTGTTTATCTGCCAAACAGAATATTAAACGTGAAATGCGTTGAAAGATGAGAAACATTTGAGAAGCTTCTAGTGAATTTCCGTCGGAAATTTTTTAGAAATTTCCGAAATAAAACTGTTTGACAGCCTCAAATATTGCGCTCTGATTGGCCGAAATCCGAGTGAGAAAAATAATCAGTTACAATACCCCGAGACTTTCAAAATTACCGGATATTTTCCAAAAGCTGTATTGTAAACAAATGAAGGTGTTAAGTTTTGCAGACTAAAACCCCGAGTGCACAGCACGAGGTTATTTTTGTAGGGAAACTTGAAAGAAATATCCAATGAATTTTGAAGGTCGAGAGATATTCGGAGGATTATTTTTCGGGCCTAGATTTCAGCCAATCACAATGCAATATTTGAGGTCACCATGATCATTTCTTATCAATTTTTTCAGAAATTCCAGACTAGCTTTTGGAAACTACATCTGATTATTTTTCCAATCCAAATATCGGGCAATATAATTGGCCCATTCGACATCACGTGGTACAAGCTACAGGGTTTTCAACTGGTAATTTTTTGATAATTTTCTCTGGTAGTTGCTATATAAAAAACAAAACATCATGCAGTCGAATTAACCCCTCGTCAAATTGACAGATTGAATTCAATTGTGTCGTTGTGTTAATTATACAATTTTCGTTTCTTAATTGTGAGTTTCGTCTCATGGTCCAATTACATTGCCCGACATTTGGATTGGAAAAATAATTCCCCGAATACCACACGAGCTTCAAAATTAATCGGGCATTTTCCTCAAGGTTCCTTGCATAGAAACGAAGTCGTCAAGTTTTTCAGGAAAAATCACTCGCTTCGCACTTGTGATATTACAAGTGATAATTGCATAGTAGCTTTTCATTTATTTCTAACCAATTAAACATTATGATGGATTCTCTCTGTTCAGTTATGCCTTCAAATACTGTCTCGTTCCGTAGTAATATTCATTTTGAACTTATCGGGTGCGTAACGTCTAATACGACGGACGTAGTCTCCCTGCGAAAAACGAGAGCGGCCAAGCTAGTGAATCTTCACTTGGCTACTGTTGATTTTATGAATTAAAATGAATGAATGTTTTCTGTTTTTATAAATGGACGAAGGTGTTGAGTCACTTTAACCACTATTTAATTCCACTATAATTTATTCTACTGTACAACAGTCTTATAAAATATCTTTAGTCTTTAAATATTTCTATTAAATTGACTTAATACTTTGACTGCAGAATATTTCGCGTTGTAAAATTGTGGACTACCGACGTCGGTGGCCGAAGCGGCTAGGTGCGAGCCTAGCGTGCGAAAGGTTGTGAGTTCGATTCCCCGTGGAACCGAGTTTTTCAACCGGAGGCTCCGGCGAGCGGGAGGTCGCTAATATAGTGACCGCCTGTACCGGCATGGGTTTTCTGTGGTTTCCCATGCTACTCCTATGTTCTATAGGAGTGCGAATGCAGTGCAGTGTAGAATCCACAGCCGCATGCATAGGGTTGGATAGGGCCGATTAGCCAATCAGAGGGCAGCAAGGGCCGGAATATAAAAAAAAAAAATTGTGGACTCGTAGGAGTGAATTAAACTGTTTGAATTTCTGCTTGCTTTGCAGAATGGAAGGGAATTTTCAACATTTTATTGGTTGGAAATAGTATTGACACTTCCATGAAATGTAATTAGTCAAGTAAAATGCCATGGAAAAGTACACGTAAAAAAAAGGAAAGCGCTTCGGTACGCGATGAAGGCAAGTGTTGCACACGTGTTAACCACTCAGGCTACCTAAAGGGCTGCGTCTGGGGAAAAGTGTAGAAAAAATGGGGAGTTTCTCGTTTGAGGATTTCAACACGATACATAAAAAGGGTCTTCGTCGAATTTCCTCTGTACGTGATTTCCTCGGTGTTTTGGAGATTTTACGTTTCTCTCAAGTATTTGTAGTCTAATTTATGATTTTGTGCCTAGCCAAAGTCTCGAATATCTTCTAAAAGAGAAAAATCTATTCCATCTATTCTATTTTTCTCTTTTTCCACAGCATTTAAATTTTTATAAAATATTCATTTTCAGTAAAATCTTTAAAATGAATTGTTCTTTCGAAACATGTTGCAATACAACAAATACTGCGCTCCGCTTGATCAAAATCCAGTCCTGGAAAATAATCCGCCGAATACCCCTCGCAACCTCGAAAATTGATCGCATTATTTTCCTCAAGCTTCCCTGCGAACAAACAAATATATCAAGTATTGCCAAAAAATCCCTCGTGCTATGCATTCGGGATTTTTTGCCTGCAAAACTTAACACCTTCATTTTTTTGCAACGAAGCTATTGGGAAATATTCCGATAATTTTGACGATCTCGGGGTATTATGAAAATTTCCTCAATTCTGATTTTGGCCGAACAGAGTGCGATGTTCGGGATTACGTGACACTTTTCACCAAAATCTGGGGAATATTTGTCAAAAGAAGGGAAAACAATTGATAGGCTACTGTGGAATTATCAATTTGATAATTCACCAGTAGCCCGGTGAATTATCAAACAAAAACTGATGTGAAGGTGGCACGTAATCCCGAATATTTCACTCTGATTGGTCGAAATCAGGTTTGAGGAAATTGTCAAAATAAAACTATGTGAAGATGTCACATGATTCCGAAGACTGCACTCTGATTGATTGAAATCAGAATTGCGGAAATTATCAGTAACAGATTATCAGAATGCCGAGCGCTTGCGTGACATCAAATACAGTGCTCTGATTAACCATAATCCGGGAGCTAGGAATTCCCCTCCTCTCTCAAAGGCAAAACTCGAATACTGTATTCCTATTGGACAAAACACAAATTGGAAAAATAATCAGGGGGATTTTTTTTTTAGAGAACATTGAAAGCTATGAAAAAGGTTTTCACAGGGTAAACTGCTTAGTAGATGGATGTTTGTTCTTTACACTGGAAAAAAAAATTATTTCTGCCAAATCGAGATACGCGGCATCGTATCGGCCAAGAAAAGTTTTGACTCCGATTGTACAAAACATCAGGCCGATCGCTGCCGTGTATCTATACACGAAGCAACTACCCCTTCCACTACCTCCGAATCATATCCATTAAATAAAATACAAACGTGACGAACCACATGAAAAATACTCTTAGTTACATTACATAAATTGGCCACAAGCTTCTCATTGATGTAACTATTTTTTTGTTCGAAGCAATGTTTTAAAAAATACGCGCACATTCTCACATTTCACATCAACTCCTATCGTTTTTTTGTTACGGAGTTGGTAGCAGTGCAATACAACCACACGCACCAAGGAGGGAAGCCCGGGAATTTACAAATTGAATATGGTGCACGAATGATGAATTTCACAGATATTTTTCATTCGAGTTTCGTGCACAAATGAATTCTCGAAGAAGCAAATTCAGTCGGAAAATCTTGAATAAATAATTAAAAGTCGGTGCAGATAACGACTGTGGAATAGAACTATTTGTTTTACTTCGATTGTTAATTGGAAAGATGATTTATCGTGTGAAAAATAAATGAGCCGAATTGAATTGAAAATGAAAAAATTTACAGGATATAAAAACGATTCCTTGTTTATTTTGAAAAAAATAATGAAATCTCCCTAAAAAAACAAAAACACATGTTTTTGTAAAAAAACTGCGCCAAGAAAAAGATTTGTTAGGTTCTTACTGGGAAGTAGAAATTTTTGAAGAATACAAAGAAATGAAAAAGAAAGCCAAGTCAGCAAAGTCGAATAAACGAAAATAATGCACAATCAGATTTCTATAAGAGATAGTATATTACGTGCTAAGGCGGAGAAGTGCTGAATTCAACGCTGGTGGAGTACAGGCGCACGAGGCACGTGAGTCGTAGACGAACGGTGC
>NW_021680595.1:106313-109379 GCF_001412515.2 Diachasma alloeum | reverse complement strand
AAACTATGAGTATTATTCTTGCGTTTACGTTGTAGTTTATTTCAGAGTTTCAATAAAAAATTTTCTATGAAATGATATTTCTAATATTATTATTATCAAAATTAAGATTTTTTAATAATTTATTTTTCATTTTAATTTTCAGGTGTATTTTCAAATTTAAAATTTAACAATTTTGAAGATAATGAAGGGGATTCACTGGCTGAATTTATCAGTTTTTATATGTAGTTTTATATTTTGGTACATTAACGCTGGGTGGCGCCACACGTTTTTCAGTCCTAAGGAGTGCATTTCTCACTTTTTCACTCCTAAGTAGTGCATTTCTCACTTTTATACTGCTCAACGGTAAAAAGACCTACTTCTCATGCTTAACTACCGTCGGTAAAAGAGCCCTTTTTGGGCTTGAGCAATGAAAAATAGTTTCAAATCGAATGAGGATTTTAAAAAAATTCTTGATGAAATAAAAAATTAGTAGAAGAAGGACCAACGGTCTTGGCGCGGAGTTTTTCAACTCATTGTCTAGTATCAATCTAATTCTCCATCTTCTGATCCGCGCCAAGGACGTTGGTCCTCCTTCTACTAATTTTTTATTTCATCAAGAATTTATTTGAAATCCTCATTCGATTCGAAACTATTTCTCTTATAGAAATCTGATTGTGCATAATTTTCGTTTATTCGACATTGCTGACTTGGCTTTCTTTTTCATTTCTTTGTATTTTTCAAAAATTTCTACTTCCCAGTAAGAACCAAACAAAACTTTTTCTTGGCGCAGTTTTCTTACAAAAATATTTATTTACTTGAGAGAAGCATTTAACCCGGTGGCTTGGCGCAGTGGGTAAGTTCATTGCCTCACATGCGAACGGTTCCGAGTTCAAATCCCGGCCGGGTAGAATGCTGCGATCTAACCATTTAAAGTCTTGATCATCATCGCAGTATACCCTAACCGGGTCGAAGGGATGTAAAATAACGATAAAAAAAAAAGAACCATTTATTTTTTCAAAATCTTATTTCTCCAATTGAATCATTCCCGGACGAGCCTGATTAGGTTTTAATGATGACAATCATATTGCTCTGGAAGATGATTATGTTGCACATGACCATGGATGAGCTCCTCCGATGATTAGTCGTTTTCTCTAAATTTCTTAACTTCTAAGGGGGATAATTCCGATTCATTTTTTAATGTTGAAAATGCAAAGAAATAGTTATTTTCCATCCAAAAGTAGACCGTTCCTCAATTGGGAAGAGTCCACTACTGGACAGTTTACCCTATAATCCGTGGCTGTCTCTTGAGCTCTGAGGTATTTTCGAATAAGAAATTTTGAGAGGACTGAACTCATTTCATTGTGCCACTTCAATAGTAAATTCCGAACTGGGTCCCATGAGCGAGACCAGATTCGAAGTTTATGACAACTAACAGAATCCATATGGCAGAATACCAGATTGGTCACCATATGAGGGAAACGCCGCACGTGCTTTTTCTTTAGTTGCCATTGACTGGCTCACTGGAAAATTTCTAAAACATTTGTGTATTTCAATTGAGGTGTCTAAAAAATTAGGGTAGTTTTTAGAACAACATAATTTCAGAAATTCATAAAGAAAAGAAATTATTTCCACCAGATGAAATAATTTACCCGTGGTAAAAAATTGCCGTTACATGACGTTGCCGAAAACTCGCTGAACGGACCCAAGCAGTGTAGGGTGAATTCGGCAATCCTAAACCCTAAATAACAGGGCGGCGATTCCCCGCGGAGGTGACGAAAGTCGCAGGGTCGCGTTTGGTGACTAGATTAGGGTTAATATTTCAATACTAGGGGGCTGCGCCCCCTGCTCGCTCCGCTCGATAACCTCCATATGACCCACATATGACCCCCATAGAATTCCCATATGACGCCCGTGATCCTTATTCTGATCCTGGTGACCCTTAATCTGATCCTCATGACCCTCATTATACTCCTCATGACCCTTTATTTCTGATCCTTAATTTGGAGTACCAAATTTTCATCACCCGAACTCGATTTGCATCTTTATAATATATATAGAACCGCTTGTTTGATTCTTGTAATCCTTGGTTTCTGACCCCCATGATCCTTATTTGAACCCTTAATCTAACCTTTGTAAACCTCAATCTAACCCTTGTTACCGTTATTTGGCTCTTTAATCTGACCCTTATTATAATCCTCGGGACCCTTATTTTGACCCTGGTGCCCTTTAGTTTCTGACCCTTGGCTTTTGACCCGCAGGACCTTACTATGACCCTTGTTATCCTTAATCTTGTGACCCATATGACCTATAATCTGACCGTTGTGAGCCTTATTTTGTCCTTGGTGACCTTTATTTTCTTACCCTTGGTTTTTGATTGTCATGACCCTTATTTGCCCCCTTACTCTGACCCTTGTGACTCTTAACCTGAACCTTGCAACCCTTATTTGGACACTTAATCTGACCCATATATCATGCAATCTGATACTTGTGACCCTTATTAGGACCCTTATTCTAACCTTTAACCCTATAAGATGACTTTTAATATCCCCACTCTATGGCCGCTAATGCGGAATGCCAGCGTCCCCATTCGAGCCTCCTACTACGCTTTACTATGCTTTTCACCTTAGAGGGTTAATTTTAGAGTCTTAATTTTGAGTACCAAATTTTCATCATCAGAAGTCGATTTGGATTTTTATAATACAGAGAGATGTGAGCGGTTCAGAATTCGACCTTTCATTGTAACGGCGTATCTTCAGCGCTTTTTATTCGATTTCACAATATTTGTTTTCATTTGAAGAATTGGAATTGTAATCGGATTTCGGTGATTTATGGAGAATTGAGATTTTCAACTAAAAATTCTTGATTGAACACTGATATAAAGGATTAGTTATTGTTAACAAATGGATTTGGTCGGAGGCTAGGTCCATTCGGGCTCACCAAATGATATTTTACACAACAAGTGAGGTAAGTCGGTGATGAGATACTTTTTGATTTTTTATATTGTTGAGATTATGTTTATTAATTCTTCATACTAATAAAAAAATAATGAAAAATCAACAAACTTTCCTCATATTTTCTTCAGGGTGG
>NW_021680595.1:69690-106299 GCF_001412515.2 Diachasma alloeum | reverse complement strand
GGGGCGGGGGGGGGGGTGGAGAAAAATCGCGCAAAAAAAATTATTCTCTAATATTTAGAAAAAATACTCATTTTCTTTTTTCTTTCAAAGTTGGCTTTTTGTTGATAGCATTTCTCTGCTTCCTGAGCCTTTCGAAGTATATTATCTGGTAGTATTTCATGGTGTTCACTAAACATATCTTCTTGTGTATTCATATTTCACTTTTTGAGTTAATTATTTATTATTGTGTAGTTTATTTTTTAGCTTTTTGCACTGCGATTTGTTTCGTTAAATAGTGTCTAATGGATCAGCTGATCGGTGTATGGTTGGGATAATGGGTTATGTTTGTACCGCAAGATGTCGCTAGGGGTTATTGAGAACGTGTAAAATACCAGTAAAATAGCATAGGACGCGTGTAAAACTGGGAACGTCTGTTAAGTGAAGAACGATTGGTGGGGCGTGTAAAATTCGACTTACCGACCTCCAAACGCCCCTGTTAACCTGCACTTTACACGCACGCATTACATAATGTTCATTCATTAATAGTTAATGAATATCGTTTAAAATAAATGGACCATTTCACTGAGAGAAATAACCCATTTAATTTTCTCCAAATAAAACTCGTTTTTTTCCTCTTCTTTTCAGCAATATTTTCATTGAAAATTAATAAACTCATATATTTATTTTCAACGAAATTTGTCACAAGAAGCTTGGGACTGGTCATCGCCCGGGGGCCTTCAGTTTGATATTTATATAGACATTAATTTGTATACAAAATATTGTTTGTAGAATGAAGAAGACAATAAAAAAATTGCTAAATGATTGGTGATGATTGGTGTTATATAATTGAATAGGAAAACTGGTAAGTTGTTTCACAAAAATCATATATTTATTCAAATAAAAAATTCTTAATAGGACATGGACCATTCATTCATTCTAAATAAATCAAACAAACCATTGACTCCGAATGGTTTTTATATGTTGATGAATGTTTTTGCCTTTGCTATCTAAAGAATGATTTCATTTGTATAAAATAAAGTTTTCATTTGGATGAGGGTAGCATTATTTACATTTGAAACAAGCTACTTATTTGATGCGACTAAAAACACCTGCAAAAATTCATCTTACGATTGAATAAAAGCAGTGTTATGAACTATCGAATAAAGTTCTATATTCGATTTTCCAATTTTACTCAATATTTTCTTGGCATAAAAAAATCTTAATGTTTAGAAAATTCAACTAAAATTTAAATTTCATCGGAACTTGATATTATAAATGACGAGGGAGTACGCGAATTGGATTCAATATTGAATTGAAACTCCAACATTCTGAGAATTTAATTGCTTTCGAGAATTAATTCTCCAGCGAAGTGTTAACCTATCGTAATACAAATTCTATATTCTCCTTCGTTATTAATAAATCTTCGAAATGTAATAATTTCCGAACAAAAAAATTTTTTTGTGGTTTTTGTAGCTGTTAAAATCTCTAACGAAAACTGTCCCCCACAATATTTTCCCCTAAAATGACTCATTATCAAGATAATCTGGTATCTGAAAATGTGAAAAATGAACATGTTTTGTGACGTTTTATCACCTCACTGTTGACTCCTGATATGAGATTCCTCTGTGGACAGTTCGTTTATGGAATATTTACGATGGAATTCCATGTTGATCATTAACCCGTCAGTATCTCACTCGCACTACTGAGACAGCCTCTAGGTTGACTATAGCGTTGTGTGAGAGAAAATCTCACGTGCGCCTAACGACGAGCTAAATAATTTCAAGGGGAGACCGGGGTGAAATTTAAAAGTCTGCTCGGCTTGAAGAGCCATTAGACAACTTTTGATATATGAAGGTATATATTAAAAAGTAAAAAAGAATCACGAATCCGATCGGTTTTGCAACGTATATTCACCGAAAACGTCATTTTTCACGTTTTTGCTTTAGAAATCGTCCTTGCACTACAGTTTTCATCCGATTTCAACTGTTTTTTTTCAGTGTTCGTTGTACTCCAATGAACAAATCTAAATATGCGTTTTACTCTTCATGTAATGGATCATGAGAAAATAATTTTCTTAATTTTCGATTTTTTTTCATCTCTTTATCAAATCCCAAAATTCGTTGTTTTTCCAAACTTCAAAAATTGTATCATCACTTTTTTGGCCATCGAATTCCAATTACATATGATTACAACGTTCAATAACAAAAAACAACAATTTTTAGGATTTGCTGACGAGAGGAACAAAAAATCAAAAACTAAAAAAATCAGTTTTTCACCATCTATTATATATAGAATTGATATTTGGATGCAGCATTCGGCAAATACGTAATAGAGTAACACACTTCAGTTTTTGCTTCCGAATGGATGCCTTGTAGTCATGATTTTTTTCGACTTCCTAATTTTCGGTGGAAATGCCTACACTGAGGAAAAAAAATTCTAATATCTGAAACATATTTTCTTGAGACAAGTAAATTTTCTTCAACTGTTTAATTCTCCCAGGCATCTCAACTCACGTGGCCCGAGAAACCCGAGTGGAAATTTTGGTCAGGTCCAAGTCAGGACTGGATCAGGTCAGGCTTGACGATTGATCAGAAAATGATCTGATGACTGTATCAAGTCCTGATCAGTCATGTAACGCGGTTTTTAATCAAGACTTGATCAGGCCTAATAGTTCCGGATTTGATCAAGCTGACGTATTCAAACCTGATGACCTGTCTGCCGGAATCAATAATAATTATTATACTCCAGTGAATGAGGTCTGGAAATGCATGGTTTTGAAAGCCAGTTTGCGTTTTTGTATATAAATCAATTTTTTTTATTGTAATCAACATATGAGACCAATCAGGGTGCTCACCCTCCAGGGAGGGGTGGAAAAATTGAAAATTACCCCCAAAAACGTTTTTTTATAAAATAACTCCAGAAATACTCGAGTTACGATATAAAAGGTCCCGAGTAGAAATTTAGTCAGGCAGACCTGTTGGCAGAGAAGGCCCTGCTCCGGTATCGACACGGTATACCTGATTACGCCACGCCACATCAGGGCCTGAAGGGGACCATTGCATGTTCACCTTACCAATAAATTCCAAACTTTAAGCAGGCATACCTGATCATGCCCCAGTCAGGGCCTTTTGAGCGTACCGTGCTAGAGAAAAATTATAGTTACATCAGGCATTTCTGATAAGGGAAATTTCGGGGTCTTTTTCAGCCTATTTTGATTGAACACGAGTGCTTGTTGTGTATACCGGATACGGCCAACTCGACCGGCCATGATCAGGACCAGGTAAGGTATGCCAGGAATCCTTAACTTTGAAAATTCTATAAGTTCAATGCGGCGAACCTGATCCGGCAATGATCAGATCCGGATAAGGCATGCCGTACGGGACTTAGAAAATTTTTTACCAAACAAAGAGTCGGGGTGGAAATGGTAAAAGGGGCTGGGTCGGAGGGGAGGGGGGATGATGATCAGGAAAATTATACTAATTGATATTATTCTAGATTTTGTTCAATACTACAATTTTATTGGGAGTATTATTGATATACTCAAAACAAACGATCATTTTTAAGAATGGTACGGTGGTCGAGTGGATAGGGTACAGAACTACTACGCGGACGGTCCCGAGTTCAAGTCCCACTCTGGGTGATTTTTTTTCTTTTTTTTTCTCGACCCGCCGATTCTGGAACCACTATTTATTTATTTATTATTTATTTTTAGTCCAATTTAATAATTCAGTTAGTAATTTATTAATTTGTAGAAAAGTCTATGCCAGGTAAGGGCGAAACCAGGCCGCCTGTCATGGTCCTTATCAGGTTTAGAAATTAGGTCCTGATCATGTTTTGTGTTACATTTCCTATCAGGCCCTGATGTGGTAACTGCAACAGGGCTGGATCTTTTCTACGGCACAGCGGACCAGGGCCTGACCAGCCAAATGCTAAAATTTCTACTCGGGGTAAAGAACAAAGTTGTAGAGTGCGAAATTCTCTACAAAAAAGGTCTTGATGACCTCACCCCTATTGTTAACAATTGATCTAGGGAGTTTTGAGTTCTAGTAATTTTGTTTTCTGACGTTTGAGTCTGTCTAGTTCCCACGCGCATTTCGCGCCTTTAGTCAGTATTTTCCAAGATGGCTGCACGACATGTGCCAAAGATTTGTACGCTACTTGATTATATGAATAAATATATTAATAAACGTTAAAACTGAGTAAAAAGTGTTTTAAAAATATCCCAGCTGAGGCCTACTATCACACCTATTCTGCATCGTTCATCCTCCAGAGCCGTTGGAAAATGTGGGGTGAGAATTTTTTTTTAAAAACATCGAAAAAAAAACTTTTTTCAATTTTTTCGTCTTGCTGAACGTTCAAAAAGATTCCAGCTTCAAGTCTAATTTTTTTTCACCCCATTGGGAAGCAATTTTCATGTAATTACAACTTAAAATTGGGTATAACTTTTTTGTTAATTGATGAATGTTTTTTTCTTTTCATAATTTTTATTATAGTTTTTCCGACAGTTTTTGTAGGAAATATTTTCCTCTACCTCCGACAGGTAGTAAGTTGAACGCGATTTTCTATTTCTACCCCTCCAGGTAGGTTATGACTGAGAATCCTTGGTGCGAGAGAAAACACAATGAGTATATGTCGGCGCCGCTCGCACGCACACCAGCCTCTCTTCGACTCAATGTGCTTGCGCGTGACGTCACCGTATAGTCAGAGTGTCAGAAATGAGCGTGCGACAAATTTTTGTGTTTTCCCGAAAATTTGTGCCAAAAGGTCGCATAATGACCTCTCCAGGGGAGAGTGAATCTCCACGTTTCAGATGATTTTGAATCATCTGAGCATAACTTTTGGGGACATTTTTGTTTAAATTTTTTCAAGGGAGATTTTCAAATTTTTTCCGAATTTGAGCCAAAAGGTCGCATAATGACCTCTCCAGGGGAGAGTGAATCTCCACGTTTCAGATGATTTTGAATCATCTGAGCATAACTTTTGGGGACATTTTTGTTTAAATTTTTTCAAGGGAGATTTTCAAATTTTTTCCGAATTTGAGCCAAAAGGTCGCATAATGACCTCTCCAGGGGAGAGTGAATCTCCACGTTTCAGATGATTTTGAATCATCTGAGCATAACTTTTGGGGACATTTTTGTTTAAATTTTTTCAAGGGAGATTTTCAAATTTTTTCCGAATTTGAGCCAAAAGGTCGCATAATGACCTCTCCAGGGGAGAGTGAATCTCCACGTTTCAGATGATTTTGAATCATCTGAGCATAACTTTTGGGGACATTTTTGTTTAAATTTTTTCAAGGGAGATTTTCAAATTTTTTCCGAATTTGAGCCAAAAGGTCGCATAATGACCTCTCCAGGGGAGAGTGAATTTCCACCTTTCAGGTGATTCTGAATCTTTTTTTTTTTCTTTTTCATTGGAGATTTTCTTGAAAATGATTTTCAGGTATGTTGTAAATGTGCAAGGAGTAAATGCAACACGGCTGTGTCTGCAAAAAAGCTGGGCTAAATTGCAGTAAACGGTGCAAAGACTGCACTGATGATGATAATTGTCTGAATCAACCTGTCACAAACTCAGATGAACCGGCAGAGGAGGCCCATGTTGAAAGTGACGCAGATCAAGAAATTCGGCCTGTTCGGAGGAAAAATATCTACAGATATGATTCAGATGATGAAGAGGAAGAAGAAAACGAAGAAGGAAGAGGCGAAAGTGACGACGATGATGAGTTCGGACTGGTCGATTTTGATTATTATTGATATCTAGAATGAAAAATCGAATTAGAAAATCCGCATTGAAGAAGAAAAAAAAATGGTCCCCAAAAGTTATACTTAGATGATTCAGAATCACCTGAAGTGTGGTGATTGACTCTCCCCTGCAGAGGTCATTATTAGACCTTTTGGCCCAAATTTGGAAAAAATTTGAAAATCCCCGTTGAAAAAATGAAAAAAAAAATTTCCCCAAAAGTTATGCTCAGATGATTCAGAATCTCCTGAAACGTGGAGATTCACTCTTCCCTGGAGAAGTCATTATGCGAACTTTTGGCTCATATTCGGAAAAAATTTGAAAATGTCCCTTGAAAAATAAAAATAAAGCATCCCCAAAAGTTATGCTCAGATGATTCAAAATCATCTGAAACGTGGAGATTCACTCTCCCCTGGAGAGGTCATTACCAGACCTTTTGGCTCAAATTCTGAAAAAATTTGACAATTCGAAAAAATGAAAAAAAAGTCCCCAAAAGTTATGCTCAGATGATTCAAAATCATCTGAAACGTGGAGATTCACTCTCCCCTGGAGAGGTCATTACCAGACCTTTTGGCTCAAATTCTGAAAAAATTTGACAATTCGAAAAAATGAAAAAAAAGTCCCCAAAAGTTATGCTCAGATGATTCAAAATCATCTGAAACGTGGAGATTCACTCTCCCCTGGAGAGGTCATTACCAGACCTTTTGGCTCAAATTCTGAAAAAATTTGACAATTCGAAAAAATGAAAAAAAAGTCCCCAAAAGTTATGCTCAGATGATTCAAAATCATCTGAAACGTGGAGATTCACTCTCCCCTGGAGAGGTCATTACCAGACCTTTTGGCTCAAATTCTGAAAAAATTTGACAATTCGAAAAAATGAAAAAAAAGTCCCCAAAAGTTATGCTCAGATGATTCAAAATCATCTGAAACGTGGAGATTCACTCTCCCCTGGAGAGGTCATTACCAGACCTTTTGGCTCAAATTCTGAAAAAATTTGACAATTCGAAAAAATGAAAAAAAAGTCCCCAAAAGTTATGCTCAGATGATTCAAAATCATCTGAAACGTGGAGATTCACTCTGATTGGTCTCGTATCCCCAGTGGAAAAACCTAAGGCAGAGGGTAACATGCCTGATCAGAATTTCGGATCGGACTTGGTCAGTTTCTGATCGAGACCTGAACAGAATTTCCACTCGGGTATGAGTCAATTTGAGAGTGAAATTCGTAAGTGTCCTGGTAGCTCAGATGGTAAGAGCACCCGACGCGACATTGGGAGGTCCCGGGATCGATTCCCGGCTAGGAAGTTACTAATTTTTTCTCTCAAAAAATTACATTTAATTAATGCCTAATGATGGAAGGCGGAGAAACCCTAGTGGAAAAACCTAAGGCAGGGGCGTAACATGCCTGATCAGAATTTCGGATCGGACTTGATCAGTTTCTGATCGAGACCTGAACAGAATTTCCACTCGGGATGTTGATTACAATAAAAAAACTGATTTATATACAAAAACGCAAACTGGCTTTCAAAATTATACATTTCCAGACCTCATTCACTGGACTATTAGTGATAACTAATTCCAAACAATAGATAATTCAATTTTTCCACGATAAATGGCCTCTCCTAATGGATCCTTACCGTAATTACCGTTGAAAAAACCTCCGTATTTTTTCGGATGGTGGGAAGCGAACCGGGGAACCTACGATTACTAATCCTAAGCCCTAACCACTAGACTATCGCGCTATTGTTATTACGGGGACTCCGTTTTGCCTATATGATCTGTATCTGGGTATGTGTTGATTTTGAGATTATTTATGATCTCGCCGATTTGCGCGTATATTCAGAGAGAGAATATTTGTTTAGTTGAAATTTTATCCATTTCATTAATGGATAATAATCCTGATAATCATAACACTAATGAACAAATGGGAGCTTGACATGGTCAAGTTCTCATCAGAAATCATCTGATCAGTCAAATCTTACGAAAACTGGATCAAGTTCTGATCATACTTCAGGCGGCCCTGAAGCAATTTCCACTTGGGAAGGTCTCATGCTTCAATATATTCTTTTTCTCAAGTATGATTTTGTCGTAAATGAACTCACTCAAATCGCGTATAAGAACGGTCAATCTTCAAGTATTTATTGTTTTCATAATTTTTTTGTTATGCAGTTGCAATATTTCGCTATGTAATACATTCATGATATTATGCGCAACGATAGTGATAAATGAGAATTCATTCGAGTTCCGTGAACCGCAAGCATTCAGAGATTCAAACCATTGAAAATAATTTACTTCTCTCAAGTAAATATGGTCTACATATCAGAAATTTTTCTCTCAGCGTAGAAATGTCATGAAACGTGAAGAAATTATGTTTTTATAAACTGTCCAGAACTGTCCCTATAACTCGTGAACGATGAATGCAAAGATGCTGAAATTCTGGCTGCTACTTGGTACTACTGATAGTCAAGTTTGTCCTAAATTTCAGCTCGATCGGTTAAGCGATTCCTGAGACAGCGATTCCTCAAAAATCGTTTTTTGCAGATATCTTCTTAACCATGCGACGGATTCCAATTTTTTTTTCAAAATACTCGTCATGATGATACCTATTCAATTGGATGGAAAAAAAACCATTCCACCCCGAGCAATGTAGTTTTATTCTCGTTTTTTTCATTTTTTCACTGAAATTGTTGTATATATGATAACTTAAAAAATGATTGAGATGGAAACTTGAAACTTGGTATGATTTTAGGTCTTATGATAATAAAGTTTGGGATGGTAGATGAACGGAATCGGACCCTTTGTTTCGGAGATATTCAACTTAGTATGTAAAACTCTTTTGCTTAATATCTCAAAAACTACTGGTCCGATTTCATTTTTTTTTTCAAAATGTCTGTCTTGATATCTTCTATCTAGATCTAACAAAATATGTGTACCATCCCATTGAACAGTTTAGAGATATTGACGGTTTTCTATTTTTTTGGTTTGAATTCAGTTTTGCGCATTATGACATGGGTAAAACTCAGGGAAACCTCTTGAAACTTTGGCTTATAGGATTGTCAAGAAACATTCCTATATCAAATTTTAGATCGATATATTTGATTATTCTTGAGATGGAACAATTTACCCTATATTCTTGATAACAAAATAATCAACGTATTTATATTTCATCATTCATTTTCATATAAGCATAGCCGAGAAAGCCATATAACATGAATATATAGTTTTTTCAGATTTATTTTATAGAAATAGGGGAAAATGAGACAAAGCTTTGATGACCGCCACCGCACCCTACCTGCGTGACCACTATTGTTTCTCATATTTATTCATTCTAATAATTTGTTTATTCTGACTAGATGATTCACGAATGGTCATCATGGGAAGTATGATTTTTCCATAAATAGATAATAATAGCTACCGATATTTATCATGAAGTATGAGTGGGATTGGCCTTACTATTTCCAAAAAATGGTAATACTTATGCCTTCATTCTTTGAAAACATACATCAAGATCCATTCAGAAGCCTACTACACCCAATGAAATTGATACCAGTGAAACCAATGAAATTGATAGAAATGAGAGTAGGAGATGAAAAATGCATGGAGAGTTGCAGTCAGATGTAATCTGTCAAATGGCTTTTGTCACGCTACTTGTTTCATTGGGATATAACAAATATTGAAAGAAAAAGTTGGAACCGGACTGAAACTGTGGTGGAAAGAGTATTTTTAAGGTAAAAAGGTGAAAAATGAGGTTTTTGGTGGATATACGGGGCGAAACCGATCGGTTCCGCGATTTTCCTTACTCTTTAATTTATCCCCTCATATACCCAAAGTCGTCTAACGGTTCTTAAGACCGTGGGAAGACTTTTAAATTTTACCGCGTTCTCTCCTTAAGGGGAGACGGAACCCCTTTATCTACATTAAATCTGAGAATTGTGTTTTCTCCTACAATTATTAATTTCTATCTATGAAATTACTTTATCGACTCGATTATCGCATTGTTGAGTCAATGAAGTAGTTTAATGAATAAAAAAAAATAATTGCAGGAGAAAACACAATTCTAAACATTCATATAAACGCAGGGGTTCCGTTTTCCCTTAAAGGGAATGGCTACGGTGACGCGTCAGGAAAATTCCTTTATTCGTAGTTTTTTTTCAACTGGCAAGGTGAAGTATATGACAATTCAACAATTAACGACGCACTAAATGATGATTGAACAATAAGGATATATTTTTATATTGACAAAATATTCACTTTTGAAAAAGTTATAAATTATTGAATGAGAGGCCTTTTCTCAACTGGCTCTATTCATATCACAGCCTTGGTTCATCTTAAACAAAACGATGATTCATTTCTAGGAATGAGACAAGTCCATCTATCGTTGCACAGGCGCATTTAAAACAAAAACAAGAATTGTCAGAAATAGAGCAATTATTCAATGAGCCCCATTGCGCGCCCTCATAAATGACAGCAATAACAACTGAAAAAAAAGAGTAGGCTAGAAAAAAAAAATTATGGCACGCCGTGCAATAAGTCGAGTGTATCGCACGTTGCGCTTCGCGCAGCGTGATTCAAACTCGACTTCTGCACGATGTGGCATAAAATAGTATAGACCACTCGGACATAAACTTCGTTTTCAAACGAAATTTGTGCCCTTGTACTCTAATGTACTATTAGTGCCCGTGGAATAATAACGATTCTCGGAGTGAATCATCTCGTACAAGAATTATTTTACTGGAAAAAGTAGTTTTTGGATAATTGTTGGTACCAGGATGGAAAATCATGTTTCAAGAAAAGTACGTTCAAAGTTTTCCTACCTAGCCGTCCGCAGCGGGCCTGGTGTGCCTTTCTCGGACGGACGGTCACATATAAAAGTATAAGGTGTAAAAGTATAAGTTCATTTACGGGGTGATTTTCTCCTCCTGTGGGCGGATTTTCCAATACGACTGATGGTAGACATTTGCTGGTCAGGCTGAATGGGAAAAGAATAAAGTGACAATAGACTGCTACCTGAGCGCGAGGGGCACGAGCTCAGCGGCACTGCTGTACCTGCCCCAATACAAACGGTTATAACTCGTCTCGCTCTTCGAATTTTCTAATAAACCTTCATGAGTATATGTCTGAACGTATATACTATCGAAAAAGGCAAAAGAAAAAAGAACGAATTTTTCAAAATTTCACCGTGGCCATCCCCCTTAAATGAATAAAAATATAGATCACGAGAAATAAGGAAAATATTGAAGGGATTCCTATAATCATACAATCCTTAATCAATATTCCTGAAATCAAAATTCGACGCTAAATAAATTAGGGTTGCGCACGAGACTCAAATGAGACTTTATTTTGAAAAGATCGTCTGGCTCAGAAAAAAATGGAAACTTTTGGAACTGTCTGTCTCAAAAGCCATAGTATCATCTCCTCTGATCACAACTCGGAGATCATGTATCTCGTCACAATCTTCAATTTGTTATAACAAATTCTGTTAGTATTCTAACAGAAGAAAAAGTTTCAGAGCACTCAACCTTCAATATGAAATAAAAGAAAACTTCATTTTTTTGTGTTTAAAATTTAAATTCCAATATAAAAATATGTCCATGAGCGTTAACAGGCTTTCTTTTGTTTCTATGCTCAATTTCTTTTTCCACTTTCATAAACCACACATGTAGTATATTCATTGGAAATCTTATTAAACAAGTTTCAAAATGATGCTTGATTTGCAAAATTCTGTCTACTTTTCATTAACTTATCATATCGTTTTGAAGAGCATTTACTATTCTTCAAAATGGTGTATGATAAATCTGATTTAATTCATTTTTCATTAATTCCTTGTTGATTGTTTCTATTTTCTACATCATGTCACACCTCAGGAATGACAGTTTTTGCCATTTATCGAAGCTTTAGCCTTAACCAATCGGAATATATCATATGTCAGTGCGAAGGTCTCCTCGAGATCTTCAAATTGATACCCGATATAATCAATCCTATCCACTAAATGAATTGTTATAAGCGATAATGTAGCGATTTTAGTCTGTCACGTTTTGAAAATTTCCATGTTTCTCTTCATAATGACGAGATTTGTTCGATTTCCGTTCAAATCTATGAAGATAACTAGAGCTCAAGGGAAAAGGTATTAAATTACTTTGAAATTGACACCTGAATTTTTTTATTAAGGCTAATTTTCATTAACATCTGAGAGTTTTTATCCAAAAATTGAATTTCATGATGTTTACTATGAATTCAGCTTTGTTTGGATTTTTGATAACTATTGGTCAAGTAAATGAAACTATTCATATATCATTTCAAAGGATATTTGTTGTTATAAAACGTAAAAATCAGAGGAATTAGAATTTAAAAAATACTAATATATCTAATATATCGATCTAATATTGTAAAAATTGTTAATTAATTATAAAATAAATAATTTTTATTGTTATTGTTAATTGTTTTTTATATATATAAATTTAAAAAAAGACACCTGGCGAGCGCGCGCGATGTGCGCTTTGCGCCTAGTATGAATGATGGAACCGAACTCCTATCAAATAAATAACAATTGTAATCTAAAAAACACACTATTAGAAAAAATAGAAATTTCATGAATGAAATGATACACTGTCAGAAAAAGAAATGACATTTCCTGAAAAGTTCAGTAGGAAATTTAAAGAACGCACCCTTGAATTCGTGTTAGGGGAAAAAATCACAGAAGTTCCAATCAAAACATAAATATTCCATAGCATATGACACTGAATTTTTGAATAATCGAAGACCAAAGAATATATTTGCCTAAAAGTTTGTAATTGGTATTGATTTTTATGGAATAATTGGACTAAAATCTACAGTTTCTATAGAAGTCTTCATCAAATTGTGAATTTTAAAGCCCAAAATTCTTGAAATTTTATTGGAACCACTTCATGAAAGTTCATTTTATTGAAACCACTTCAGGAAAATTTCCAGGAAGTGAACGGGAAATTTGAGCCAAAATTGTCAATAATGTAGTAACTTTCGTCAGAATGACATTTGATTATGACATTTCATGTTTTATGCAGAATTCCGGGGGATTAATAAGTCTTCAGTAGAAAACGGAAATTTCACAATTTACATGAATTTTCAATTAAACAAGAAAATTCAGAACCCTAAATTTCTGCATCTCCGAATTTCCCCAAAATTTCCATGATCTTGCTGAATTTTCACGGAATACTTGAAACTAAATTTACTGCTTCCTTTCATGTTCCAATCGAATCATTAGAAAAGGAGTGAAATGCTTGATTTTACCATGACAAGATTTCCTGAAAATCCCGTGAGAGTATCACGTGATAAAAATTTCCGGGATTTGAGATGAAAAATTCAGATAAATATATTGCATTATCAAATAACATCATCAATTTCTTTTAACTTGATATGAACGATGCCGTTTTCATACAAACTTCACATCACAATTGCAATAAGTACTCACCTCTAAAAAAATTGAACTTCCACAAACATTTATTCCTTCTCATAACTTGATCAATGAATTACATCAATTTTCCAAAACAACTTAAATAAGAAATCACATAATTCACAAAAACACAAAAATGTATATCCACGATAAATCGATCGGTGTACTTAATCTATATCTGTCACGTTGTACGCGGTATACTCAACGGGTACCATCGGTGTGGCTTACCGAGCGGACAGCCGGTGACTGCGGTAAATCGAAATCGTTTGGTCTCGACCGAGTGTCTCCCGGGGGGCTTTTGCGACGGGGCAGGCAGCGAGGCGCTCTCTCGCCCTCCACTTTCAAAACCGGTGGGTCCAAGTTTCTCATGCATGTGTGTGTACTTATGCACATGTTACCGTATCACGAGACTGAACTGCACTGAGTGCGTTATCACAGGGATGTCCCCCGTGGAATTAAGTATAGGTCATACGTTATTGTTTCAGGGATGATGTGAGAGATGGAGAGGACACTGGGTGAACTATGCGCACTGGTGATTCCCTTTTACGATCTGTACAGGTCCTGTTGTGCGAGGATGGTAATGTGCTAGGGATTCAATTAAGTCACATGGGCTCGTTTCGGAATTCTGGGTATGTCGGGTCTCTGCTTTATGAGGAAGCAATAAACGTTTTCAGTGGGAATAATCAGCTGTGTGAAATTGGCACCCGACTTTCACGCATTGTAACAAAAATTTAGTATCTGATAGATTTTAACCTACACGTGATTGTAGTTCTATTTTTTTTGTTTGTAGTTGAAAAATAAGCGTCCAATCTATTTTTGAAGGACAGGAATTATTTTATATTCACATCTCAATTGACATTGGATTCTTATCTGCAATCGTTTGTAGTTGGTTGTAGTTTTGAAATTTTTTTAATCCGAATTCAAACAACTATCCAATCCATTTTTGAAAGACAGTTAGGAACTTTTTCTATAGTTTCAGCTTAAGTGACATGGGATTCTTATCTGCAATCGTTTGTAGTTGATTGTAGTTTTGAAATTTTTTCAAATCCAAATAAGTGTTCACTCGATTTTTGGAGCCCAACTAGAGAGTGAATGGTAGCTCCAGCCAAGGTGATATCGGATTCCTGTCTATCGTCGTTTGTAGTTTTTTGTAGTAATCGCAGATTTTTAATTCAATGAATGAAAAAGACGAATAAATTTTTTTGAAATGGTATCAGACAATTGAGTTTCGATATCATTCAAAAATCAACTACAATCATTTGTAGTTGTTTATAGTATTTGAAACTTTTCATGTCAATAGAATAACGAACGGAATGGTTTTTATGAAATTGTATCGAAAAATAGTTTCTCTTCAAGGGCCTGAGAAAGACTAGATACGTAGACGGATTCGTTTGTAGTTGTTCGTAGTTGTAAAGAAAATTAGAAACAAAGAAAGATTCTTATTTGCAATCGTTTATAGTTGATCGTAGTTTTAAAATTTTTTTAATCCATACTCAAACAAGTATCCAATCCATTTTTTAAAGACAGTTAGGAACTTTTTTATAGTTGTAGCTTAAGTGACATGGGATTCTTATCTGCAATCGTTTGTAGTTGATTGTAGTTTTGAAATTTCTTCAATCCGAATCCAAATAAGTGTTCACTTGATTTTCGGAGTCCAACTAGGGAGTGATTTGTAGTTCCAGCCAAGGTGATATCGGATTCCTATCTATAATCGTTTGTAGTTGTTTGGAGTTGTAAATAAGATCAGATACGTAGAAGGATTCGTTTGCAGTTGTATGTAGTTGTGGAGAAAATTAGAAACAAAGAGAGATTTTTATCTGCAATCGTTTATAGTTGATTGTTGTTTTGAAATTTTGTTCAATCCGTACTTAAACAAGTGTCCAATCCATTTTTGAAAGATAGGAACTTTTTTATAGCTGTAGCTTAAGGATAATCGGGCGAGCCCGGAGGGTTAGAAAAAAAGCAGCCATTTTTCTCTTTTATTTTTTACGTATTCTTTAAATGATGGAAAAGGCGTGTGCAAAGTTTCGGACTGCTGGGGAACATGGTTAATTTATTATGAATTTTTGAAAAAGTGGTCATTTAACCCGTCATCTTATGGAAATCACAAAAAAAACTGCAAAACCCAAGGAAAAAAAGCAGCTAAAGTCATGAAACTTTATACACATTTAGAACATGTGATCAATGATTTTTTGAGTGAAAAAGATTGTCGCCTAGGAGCATTGTTTATTAATAATAACAAAAAAAGTACTGAAGAAAGAAATTTCTGCGCACGCAGCCCAAACGAACAGCAACGTCTCAAGTACCGATCGGGTGGGGGTAGCGCGGTCAATTTAAACGTCTCTTGAGAGAGAGCGATGAAGCGTTGTGATTGGAGCTCCCTCGAGCCAGTGGTACCAGCTCCTGGTGAAAAAAAAACACTACCGACGATGTTGCCACTTTTTCGCATGGATTAATATTTTTTCATTTATTAAAAAAAAACAATCTGAAATCTATTCAAGGCGTGGAACAGATACAAATAAATTTGATTAGCTCAAAAAATAATTTTTAACCGGAGATACTCCCTAATATTGCCTGAATTTTGAATCCGAATGGGAAAAATTTTTTTGTTCAGCGATTGGTTTTCTGCAGGAAAACAATAGAAACCCCTCCGCCTCACCTCCTACATTTCCTCCTCGCCCGATTATCCTTAATTGACATGGGATTCTTATCTGCAATCGTTTGCAGTTGATTGCAGTTTTGAAATTCCTTCAATCCTTATCCAAATAAGTGTTCACTCGATTTTCGGAGCCCAACTAGGGAGTGATTGGTAGCTCCAGCCAAGGTGATATCGGATCCCTGTCTACAATTGTTTGTAGTTGTTTGTAGTATTCACAGATTCTCAGTCCAATGAAAAAAAAAGCGAAAAGTTTTTTTGAAATGGTATTGAAAAATGATTTTTCAACAATCAACTACAATCGCTTACAGTAGTGTATAGTATTTAAAAATTATCATTCCAATGAAAAATAGGAAGGGATGGTTTTTATGAAATTGTTTCGAAAAATTATTTCTCATCAAGGGCCTGAAGAAGATCAGATACGTGAAAGGATTCGTTTGTAGTTGTCTGTAGTCGTGAAAAAGATTAGAAAGTAGAAACGATTTTTATGTGCAATCGCTTATACTTGATTGTAGTTTTGAAATTTTCTCAATCGGAACTCAAACAAGTGTCCAATCCATTTTGTGAAAGACGGTTAGGAACTATTTTCTAGTTACAGCTTAAGTGACATGTAATTCTCATCTGTAATCGTTTGTAGTTGATTGTAGTTTTGAAATTTTTTCAATCCGAATTCAAATAAGCGCTCAGTCGATTTTTGGAGCACAACTAGTAGGTGATTAATAGCCACAGCTAATATGATATCGGATCACTGTTGACAATCGTTTGTAGTTGTTTGTAGTGTTGAAAAAAATTAGAAAGAAAGAACGATTCCGGTAATCGTTTAAAGTTGATAGAAGTTTTGAAATTTTCTTGATCCAAATTCAAACTATCGTCCAATCCATTTTTGAAAGACAGAAACTATTTTACAGTTGCAGCGTGAGATGGGATTCTCATCTACAATCGTTTGCAGTTAATTGTAGTTTGGAAACTTTTCCAATCCGAATCCGAGTAAGCGTCCGGTCGATTTTTGGAGCACAACTAGGAAGTGATTCATAGCTACAGCGAAGGTGATATCGGATTCCTGTCTACAATCGTTTGTAGTTGTTTATATTAGGTGTATGAATATGACTCTGCCCTTTCCCAATAGATGTCGTTTTTAGTATTGCTTACGTGCATTAATAAATGGCAACACTTGTATTCGATAGTACTCTGTCAGCTGTCAAACGCACTACGTGACATTTGGTTGAAATGTAAGCAACAAGTGTTTTTCCCTTCGCGACAACGTCGATTTTCGTTCCAAGTAAACATCATTTGCGGGAAGTGTTATTACACTATTATATTGCAACGAAAAGTGTAGCGGAAACTCATTGTTTTCTTGTGGAGATTTATGGTGAACATGCTCCATCTAATACAACTTGCAAGGAATGGTTTCGACGATTTCAAAATAATGATTTTGGCACTGAGGACAGAGAACATGGAAAACCACCAAAAAAATTTGAAGATGCTGAATTGGAGGCATTATTGGTAGAGGATTCTTGTCAAACTCAATCAGAATTGGCTGTCGCATTAAATGTTGAACGATCAACTGTTGCAAAGCGTTTAAAAGCAATGGGAATGGTTCAAAAATTTGGTAACTGGGTTCCATATGAATTGAAAGAAGGAGACATGGAACGTCGAAAAACAATTTGTGAAATGCTACTTCAAAGACAGCAAAGAAAAGGATTTTTGCATCGAATAGTTACAGGAGATGAAAAATGGATATATTATGAGAATCCTAAATGCCAAAAAGCTTATGTGAAGCCAGGTGAATTCGGCCCATCCCAGCCAAAAAGAAATATTCACAGGGCCAAGGTTATGCTCTGCATTTGGTGGGATCAGAGAGGTGTTGTATATTATGTGTTGCTCGAACCCTCCCAAAATATTAATGGAGACGTTTACCGATAACAACTAGTGCGTTTGAAGCGAGCCATAGAAGAAAAACGACCAGAATGGGTGAATAGGCACAGTAAATTAATTCTTCAACATGACGCTGTCAAACCGTATACCGCTCAAGTTGTGAAAAGATATTTAGATGGACAGGACTGGGAAGTGCTACTCCATCCGCCATATTCGCCAGACATAGCTCCTTCGGATTACCACTTATTCCGAACACTGCAGTCAGATCTTACGGGAGAACGGTTTACTTCATACGAAAGTATCAAAATTTGGCTTGATAATTGGATCAGCTCAAAAGACCAGGATTTCTTCAGGTAAATTATCTGAAAGATGGGCGAAGGTTGGGCCTGCAGATGGAGCATACTTTCAATAAACTTTTCTTTACTTTTCTAAACAAGCAGATGTGTTTTATTTGAACAAAAAAAGGGTGGAATCATATTCACACACCCAATATATCATCAGATTCTCAAACAAGAAAAATTATTCTTAAGGGGAGACGGAACCGCTTTGTCNCTCCTTCGGATTACCACTTATTTCGAACACTGCAGTCAGATCTTACGGGAGAACGGTTCACTTCATACGAAAGTATCAAAATTTGGCTTGATAATTGGATCACTGCAAAAGACCAAGATTTCTTCAGGCAAGGAATACGTAAATTACCTGAAAGATGGGCGAAGGTTGTAGCTGCAGATAGAGCATACTTTCAATAAACTTTTCTTTAATTTTCTAAACAAGCAAATGTGTTTTATTTGAACAAAAAAGGGCGGAGTCATATTCACACACAATAGTATTCCCAAATTCTCAGTTCAATGAAAAAAAGAGGCCAATAGTTTGTTTGAAATGGTATTGAAAAATGATTTTTCAACAATCAACTACAATCGTTTATAGTAGTGTGTAGTATTTGAAAATTGCCATTCCAACGGAAAATAGAACGGAACGGTTGTTATGAAATTGTATCGGAAAATTATTTCTCATTAAGGGCCTGAGAAAATTCAGATACCTAGAAGGATTCGTTTCTACTTGTTCGTCGTGATTAACCCTCCTGAACTGGCGCGTAGAGCGGCGCGCCGCCGCCAACTACTCAACCTATAAGGTGCCACTGCAGTGCTAGTGAGACGTAAGAGATCTAGCCAGTTCAGGAGGGTTAAACAAATTAAAGAGAAAAAACGATTCTTATCTGCAATTGTTTATAGTTGATAGTAGTTTCGAAATTTTCTTGATCCGAATTCAAACAAGCGTCCAATCCATTCTCGAAGGACAGTTAGGAACTATTTTATAGTTGAACCTTAAGTAACATAGGATTCCCATCTCCAATCGTTTGTAGTTGATTGTAGTTTTGAAATTCTTTCAATCCGAATCCAAATAAGCGTTCACTTGATTTTTTTAGCCGAACTGGAATCATTTGCAGTTGATACAATCATTTGTAGTTGTTTGTAGTATTCACAGATTTGCAGCCCAATAAAAAGGACGGAATGGTGCTGATGATGTGGTATCGTAAAATTGTTTTTCATTGAGGACCTGAGAAAGATTAGATGCATAAGAGAATTTGTTTGTAGTGGTGAAAGGAATGGAATGAAAATCTTCGAATACTACAAACAACTACGAACGATTGTAGATAGGAATCCGATGTCGTTTTGACTATAGCTATTAATTAGTTCCTAGTTGGGCTCCAAAAATCCACTGAACGCTTATTTGAATTCGGATTGAAAAAATTTCAAAACTACAATCAACTACAAACGACTGTAAATGAGAATCCCATGTCACTCAAACTGCATCTATAAAGCAGTTCCTAACTGTCCTTCAAAAATGGTTTGGACACTTGTTTAAATTCGGAATGAAAAAATTTCAAAACTACAATCAACTTCAAACGATTGCAGATGAACATCTGATTTTCTTTCTAATTTTTTTCACCACTACAAACAACTACACACGATTGTAGTTGATTCTTGACAAATCATTTTTCAATAGCATTTAAAAAACTATTCGCATTTTATTTCCATTGGATTGAAAATTTGCGAATACTGCAAATAACTACCAACGATTGTAGACGGGAATCCGATATCACCTTGGCTGTAGCTAGGAATCACTTCCTCGTTGTGTTTCAAAAACTGACCGAATGTTTATTTGGATTCGGACTTTGAAAAATTCCAAAACTACAAACAACTACAAACGATTGCAGATAAGAATCCCATTTCATTTGAGCTGCAACCGTAGAACAGTTCCTAACTAGTCTTTCAAAAATGGATTGGATGCTTGTTTCCATTCGGATTGAGAAAATTTCGAAACTACTGCCAACTATAAACGATTGCAGATAAGAACCCAATGTTGTAGAACCTGTAACTGTAACTGTAACCTGTAACTGTAAAATAGTTATAGAACCTGTTATAGAACCTGTAACTGTAAAATTTGAAATTGTCTTTCAAAAATGAATAGGATATAATTTTTTTTGTGAATTCTTGTGACACTACAAAAAACTACAAATGAATGGCATTGAGCATGTCATCTTTTCACTAAATGACTAATGTTTTTTTCATCCTACGATGACATTAGCTTTTCCCAATGTTCTCAACTAATCCATTCAATATTCAGCCGTGTTTTATTTATTCATTTTTTTCATTTTCTTCACCATTACACACAACTACAAACGATTCCACGTAGGAATCCGAGGACATTTTGGCGATGGCTATCAATCAATTCCTACCTGACGTCCAAAAATCGAATGAATGCTTATTTGAATTTGGATTGAAAAAACTTCAATTCCACAATCAACTACAAACGATCGCAAATAAGAATCCAATGTCATTGAAGCTGTAACTATAAAATAGGACCTAACTGTCTTTCAAAAATGGATTGGACGCTTATTTTTCAACTACAAACAAAAAAGTTGAACTTCAATCACGTGTAGGTCAAAATCTATCAGATTGTGCCAACTTCACACAGATGGAATAATCGGGATTGCTTGTAGGTATTTCAGTAATGTTTCGAATTTTTAGTTTCGAAATAGTATATTTCAGCACGTGTGGGGCAATTTCGTCTTTAACGTGTGTGGGGTTTACAGCATGAGCCGAAGGCGAGTGATGTAACTACACACGTTAAGGACGAAATTTCCCAACAAGTACTGAACAAAATTGTATGTCACGAAGCCTGAAACCGGCTGAATTAGACACGAGACGCGAAGCGTCGAGTGTGTAATCCAGCCGGTTTCAGGCATGAGTGGCATAAATGGATATATTTTTGATTTCGGTCGATTTTTCGATTCTATAATTTTGATTGGGAATAACTTAGAATGTCATGAGACCTTGAGATATGATGTTTTTAGAAATGTGTACGTATATGCGCAGAAAATCCTGAGAATTTTTGTATAAATTTTCACAAAAAAGGACTAAATTGATAGATAACAATCTGAAATTTCGGCTCATAACTGGTATTGTCTGGGAGCTTAATCGGTGCGTAGTTTTTGAGATATAGCCGTTCCGAAAAATTTCTTTTCTTATTATCTCGAAAACTACTGCATCAAATGAACTTTTTTGGCATCAAAATATTCTTTATTATAATATCTATCGAATCAGACCTAATATACCTAAATGCCTACCCAACTATTGCGATGCATCCAGTAATTGACATTTTTCATTTTTGTGATAAAATTGATTTGAACACGATAATGCTTGAAAAAATTGAGATAGGAAGTTGAAATTTGATAGGATTCTAGCCCTTACTATATTACAGGCTGAGATTTTAGATGAGTAAAATTGAACGACTAGTTTTAAAGATATTTAATTTTTTGTAGAAATGATATTGTTCAATATCTCAAAAATTATTCATCCGATTTCAATTTTTTTTTTCAAAATATTCATCTTGATGTCTCCTATCTAGTTCTTTCAAAATATGTACACCCGTTCTTACAAAATTTTCGAGATATTGGCGTTTTTCTATTTTTCTTGTCTGAAAGTTGCTTTGACGTTTTATTACATGAGTAAAGGATGTGGTAAAGTTCTAAAATCTTAAGGACTAGTTGTATCATCGAGTTGTCCTCCTGTGTCAAATTTCAGATTGATCGATTCAATACTTTTTGAAATAGAGCAGTTGATGTTGTGACCGTTTTCTAGATCCTATAATACTAATTCCTGAAAAAAGGATTAGGCGAGTCAAGAAAAGGGACAAATAAGGGGTAATTTGAGAATAATAATCTATATTCTTTTCTAAATACAATTATGATCGTCAAAAGACGTAAATAAGGCCTTTACTGAGATCTAGGGAATGGGGGAGGCCAGGCAACTTTTGTACACGTAAAAAGGGGAGTGACTCTAATGCAGAAAAAGGGGAGAAGCTAGTCGTGTCGAGGGAATGCAACTAAATATAAGAAGAATAACTAAATGGGGAAGAAACAAAAGAATGTAGGCTCACCGTTGGGGGGTATGAAGGGTAATATTGTGGGGACAAGAGGGAAAATGAGGGGGGTAACTCGTACTCACGATGGAACTTCACTCTGGCGAACACGTGGAATTCCACCGGCGCCTTGCACTGCTTCAAAATACCAGGGCGTTTTCCTGGAGAGCCTCCTTTCCACCTCGGGGTTTCCTGGGCACCAATACTAGAGCTGGGATGAGCTCGATGTATCGAAAATCCTCTTTTTATCCGCCAATACTTCCGGGCGAATTTTACTGTATTCACTATTACTACTTTCGGGGCACGTGGTGACTCACGGGGCAGCTATTGCACGAGTGACGGTCTCTTCTTTTCCTTCGCGATTCGTGGGGGTTCGTCAGGTGTCGATGTCCTTCGGGTTTTAATTCGGGAGCAATCGGGGCCAATCAGCACGGGTGAGTGGTGACGATGACCACAATCCAGGGATGTCTCGCAAGGGATTATTGCTGGTGGTGAATGTTGGGGGGTCTAGTATGGGGAATTTCCAGGAGGCGATGGCTTCTCCAATTGATCGGGTGGGGCCGGAACTGATGTCTTCCTTCGGCTGATGTCTTCGTGATGTCCAGGGGCAGGGGTAGAGGGGCGATGAGGGGAAAAGTGAGGGAAGGGGTATCCAACGGTGGCGGGATTTACATTTTAGGGGGCAGTGTGTAGTGGGAAAAAATATGTAGAAAAATAATAAAAAATAAATGAATATGCCTCGTCACAATGTAGAATAGTATATTACGCAACAAGTGCGTAATGGGTTTTTTGGCTCGTGGGAAGTTGTAAAACGAGCCGAAGGCGAGTTTTACAATCCCACGAGTCAAAAAACACCATAACGCACGAGTTTCGTATACTAATTTATGTCATAGGGCCCAGAATCCGCGATTCTACCGAGCGAAGCGAGGTTAAAATCGCGTGATTCTGGGCACTTATGACATAAAACGTTTTTCGCATAAAATGACATATAGTTGCTCTACCACTGATTTTCACATGGGAACATTAAATATGAACCCGAAATTGAATTCTCAATTTTAGAAGATGAAACATTTTGAGAAAATGTGTTTAATAAAAATTGCCACTTTTCAATTAAAAAATTAAATTTCTATGGATTCCAAGGCCCTTTACCATAGATTCACTCCTCGTTCTCCAAAGACTAGAACCTATTAAAATTATACACGAGTTTATTAAAACTAACAAGATTGGAATCTAAACGACCAAAGACTACTGTAACTAAATTAATATAACAAGCTAAGTGAAATGGATATATAATCATCACCCAAATGATTGTAAATAACCCATTGTAGGTTAATACATAAATAAAAAATAAAAAAATTCTATGTATCCGTTAGGAAGCTTACTACTAATGGAATTGGTAGAAATAAAAAATGAAAAAGACAAATGAATCATCAAGAAACAGTCGCATGCCTTTTGACAGGAAGGCTCGGCCCTGATTGTTTATTACCATTTTCATTTTATTTTATTTTTATATAGGGTGAACAGTTCGTTTATAAACCATTTACGATAGAATTCCTTGTTGACAATTAGATAATTTTAAATGAATCAAAATATGGACAATTGACGGGGAGTAAGAGAAATGTTGAGGGAATTCCTACTTGATGTCTGGGAGTCCTCATAAAATCAAACTCGATGCTAAATGAATTAGGGCGGCGCACGGGACTAAAACGAGAATGCACTTTGAAGAAATCGTTTCGCTCCAAAACAACGAAGATTTTTGAAACTCTCAGTATAAAAAGGTATAGTATCGTCTCCTCTGATCACGACTCCGAGATAATTTATTTCATTACAGTCTTCACTTTTTCCAGTTTTTAATGTACGGTCTCGGTTTGAGGCTCGATCTCGGTCTCGCATCCATCAAAAATAGGATAAAGTAAATAAATTCTCGTGCAATTGGGACAAGGGGAGACGATATTATGCCTGACGAGATTAAGACAGTCCCGAAAATTTCGATGTTTTTTAGAGCGAGACGGTCACTCCAAAGTGAAGTCTCGTCTCAGTGTCGTCCGCACGCCTAAAATAAATAATAAGTGAATGTTGTTGATAATCAAACAATTCTATTGATAAATTAGTAAACAATAAATGAATAGTACTTTGAACGAGGTGACCGTGATATGTCCGGTTCGAATGGAACGACCAAATGAAAATAACAAAACATCGAAAATGATAATCATTCAACAGGAAATAAAATCATTAGTTACACTTGCGCTTGAGGTTGATACTCTTCTGTGACTTTAATGAAATTAATTGACGTCAGAATATTACATTGTGCATCAAGAACGGAAACTCATGCTTGAGCCCGAGGTGCATTTTTCAACACGCCTGCAAAGGAAAGTTTGTATTTTGCTTACTGAAGAGTGCCCAGGTAGGAATTCATGGAAGCAAGGCTCATCAAGCCCTGAACCGAGGCTCGATGATGCTCAGTCAGGCCTGGGGCCCAAGATTAAATCAGTCCACATTTAGCCCCAAAATGATAATCTGAATTGAGGCTTAATTTCTATGGTTCGAAAGAAACTTGATGCCAGGGCCTGATCCAAACGTTGAATTATGAAATTTTAAAGGCTCAATGCAAAAACTAGGTATCTGACAGCCATCTTAATTTAAGATGTCAGATGGTAAAAAACGGCTGAATCTTCAAAAGTGTGTGAAAATCTGATTAATGTCTGAAAATTTCAAACACCGTTTGTGTCTGAAAATGATGGTAGACATTTTTTGTGTCTGAAAAATTTCAGTTATTCATTTTCAGATACTTTCTGTGTCTGAAGTTCAGTTATTTATGAGCGATTCAAACATTTCACTATTAAGATATCTCACCTGATTCAGATGACAACGTTCACTCAAACATTAATTTTTAAGATATCTCTCGTGTGTGAATAGTTGACTCATCTTCATGATTAAGTCAACAATAGATATTTTGAAATTCTCAGTGACATCAAGTACTTCTCATGATTGATTGATCAAATAACCCAAAAACTGATGATTCATATTATTTATATCATCAGTATACTAATCAATCAATTAAAATTTACACACAATCCATTTGATATTGTGAATATAAATATTCAATCAATTGAATAAATGAGGATATTTTTATTCCTATAATAATATGAATAAATAAATTCATGTTTTCTATCCGGAATCCCGATGTGTACTGTAGTGTGGTTGGAATAAGACTATTGCATACAGTGCCCCTACCATAACCTCAATTATTACGTCGAGAAACTCCCGACTAGGGTTTCTCGATACACACAAAAATATCGATACAGTGTATTGTACCGAACTGCAGTGTTCAGTATCGATACTCAGTTGTATCGATAGAGTATGTATCGATACCCGAAATATCGATAATTTTCAAGCTTGAAGTGACAATCAAGCAAAAAAATTTCAAGTTGAATAATATCATGCCGAACACATTACATTCTCAAATGAATTATTATTTAAAAGTATAAGAAGAGGTTCTATGTAGCAAAGAGTAATATTTATTCACTTTGTTGGCCTTCATTGACTTACAAAGTGAAAATCCGTATGGATACGAATATAGTTATAAATGATACGACCAGAATGATCCATTGACCAAACAAGTATGAAGCTTTTACATACTTATTCATACGTAGATATAAAAAACACAACTTGTTGAACTCATCGCAGTTCATGAACGAGAAACAGTTTAACAGTCCCCTAGACGCCATTCTTTTATCGAAAGAGATTTCAAGTACAGTATCATTGACAAATGCGCCGGGCTAAGACGATTACGATTTGGTGTAGCAACGTTGGATGCTTTCGAAAATAATCTCTCGCATGACACAGACGAAGGTACAGTTGATAAATATTTTATCGCTACCTCTGCGAGTCTGGGACATGCACTCTTTCGATCAACCCAGTACTTGATGGGATCCACCTTTGCTTCATTCTTCGTGAGGATGTATTGCTGAAGATCGACGTGCAAATGGCCCAAAGTAGGGTTAGATGGATTTTTCTTCTGATTTCGAACCCGAGCGAGGTGGGGACTCCAGAATCCTTGATCGTCTGTGGTTTCTTCAGCAGTCGCATTTTCCGATTCATCATCACGAGTGGTAGAGATAAGATTATTAACACCATAATAATATAATTTCACCACTTTACTGCATGTGAGTTGAGAGAGGAAATACATGCGCTTAAATCTAGGGTCCAGTAACGTGGGAATGGCCACCAGAGGCTTTTCCTCCAACTTACAGAATTGTTTATCAAATTCTTGTAGTAACGATTGCTGAAATTTCTTGCCGAGCTCAGTCGCGACTCTAGCCTCTGCAATCTTCTCGGTGAGAATACGGATTCCTGGGATTACTCGGCTACTAGTGACATACTTGGCCCCACTGAACTCTTTGGTAAGAAGCTCAGCTGGTCCCAATAAGACCACGACGACTTCAGCCTGAGCGACTTCCTCACGCGTCAACATAACTGGGGCCTTGCTAATTTTCAAAAGTACTGGGCTCATTACATCAATCAGCTCTAGAAAGCGTTTCAACATATAATACGTCGAATTCCAGCGTGTGCAAACTTCTTGAATCAGTCGATAACTAAAATCTTCCTCAAATTGAGCTGCACGTACCGCATCAGCGCCAATTGTCGATTGTTTAAAGAAGGTTACAATTTGTCTTACTTTGGTGATCAAATCTTTCACAGTGTTTTGGAGTGCTTCATTCTTGTCATTCCTGTCTTTGCTATTGTTTTCTTTCTCTTTCATTAGATTTGTTTGGTCTTCTTTCTTATGAATTACATTATTAATACCCAAGTTCAACTTGTGAGCAAAACATTCTCCGTGTTTGTCGGGCCCAAACGCATCTATCACAGCCTTTTTGATATTCCCTCCTCCATCAGTCACTACACCTGTAATCTGCTCCTTTGAAATCTCCCATGTCTCGAGAAATTCTTCAAATTTTTGAGAAAGATACTCTGCAGTTCTATTCTTCGTTAATAACATAGCCTCCAGATCATGAGTGACAAGTTGAAACCCATCCCAGTAGTGGATAGTAATTCCAAGGAATCCTCGAGTTGTATTTGTGTCTGTCCATATGTCGGTCGTTAACGTCAAGTTATTGACGTTGCTCAATTTATTTTTAAACAGTGTACTCAAAACTGAGTATTTTTGTTCCAGACAATTTGTCATTGCTGTTTTACCAGGTATTTCATAATGAGGAGCAACAACCGATAAGACATGTTTCAAGCCTGCGTTCTCAGTGCAACTGAAGGGCAGATCGTCTTTGACATTCATATACAACAGCGCATTTTTGAGTTTACCACTGGAAACTCCGCCATCTGAAATTCAATGACAAAGTAAACCTCACATTCAGACAGATGCTATTAATCTGAGGCAACAATTGCAAGAAACGTTTTTCGAACTCAATAGCCGAGGCTACGCGAAAAGTGTTCGACATTTTTTCTTGAAATTATTGGTCGTGTCGCGAGTGAGTCGATTTATACGCCGAGAAGTTGGTTAGCGATCATTTCATACCTTTAAATGAGTTAATATGGCCGAAACTGTGATCAATACGAGGTTGTGTGGTCTTAGAAGTTGATGAAGATTGTTCTCTCGGTGTCGACGATCCAAATCTTGAATTGTTAGCCTGGAATGAATTTTGAGTGTAATTTTACGTACTTCACGAATGAATAAAATGTAATTACCTCCTGATTATCATGGCCCAGTGGATCATCAGGATGCTCGTTGCTTTGGAGAATCTGACCCTGGCGCTGATTAAATAAAATTAAAGGATGGAAATTGCATAGGAATGAATGAAAAATGACAGAATCAGCAATTGAGAAGAGAACGAAAATTACTGAGAATTTTTTTTAGTTCAGATAAAGCTTCTATGACTTCTTTTTCGCCTTTGTGTTTCCGTGTCAGGTGGGCTGCAAGGTTTGTCGTTGTCTTCTCCGATGGTACATGATTTAAGCACAGTTTGCATTCTCCACCTTTCGGTGTCTTTACAAAAAAATTCCAAACGATGCTCCTCGTCGGTTTCTTTGGCTTCATGGGAGTTTTTCTATTGTTGCAACAGAAAAGAGTACAAATTATTAGAAAAAAAATGTATAGTTCTGAGTCTTAAATATTTAATAGAAAACCTTATTTCTTTCCCTCGGAAATTATATTAAATTTTCAATTGATATCAATTGGAATTCCATTGAGGCTCTAGATGAAATGGATTGAGAATTCTATTTGTTTTTTGCGCATTCTTATTTTGAAAAATCATAGAAAACTCTTGATCACAAAGAATTGTCGAATTCCACTTTTCTATACAATATTTTTATTCTGGGGTTCTGTTTCTTACAAAAAAGAACGTACATTGGAAAAAAAACTGAAAATTTATGCCCTGGAATTTCTACAGAAAAAATGTCAACAGAAGTGCACTGACTGCAAAAGAATCAGAATTTCCACGTATATTTTTATAAAAACCGCGGGGGATAGCGAAACCAATAATTTTCTAGAAGAAACACCCACAAACAAATGGAATTTCCAATATATTTCGGATAGAATTTCCATGGAATTCTACCAGAACCTTAATAGCTATGGATCCAAAAGAATTTGTATGGAAGATTTCAAGTTTTGCTACAAATGTTTCTCTTACGTTTTTCTATGGCAAAATAAAACTTTAAAAAAATTACCGTGAACCCTTGAGGTCTTGATCAGACCGGTACGTCTTCTTGCAACTCGGATTAGCACCTGAGGAAAATATAATACGTGATACACATGATCAGGAGAAAGCCTCACCGAAGAATATCAACACAAACCATGTTTTTTTGGTGTCTGTCGTTCATCATGCCTACTCCTCAATTGCTCAAGCTTCTCCCTGATATCTGCCTGAGACTTTGAGGGATGTCCAAGAGGATAACCACTCGTCACTCTGTCGCCAGTCTGTTCCTTCAGCTTAGATCCTCTTGGATGTGAATGTGACGTTGTATAGTCCAAGTGATCACCCTTTTTCGGTGCGTCACTTGAGTTCGGTTGATCGGTGGACTCGTCATTATTATCCTCTTGTAGCAACTGTTCACCAACATAATCTCTAATGACGTCACTAGAATTGAAGTTTATTTTATAGAATTATAATCAAAACAGAATCACAACGAAAGCATTCTTCCTGCGATATCTAGAAGGGGGAGGGGATTGTATACTTACAAATGGATTCCATCAGAGCACATAAAAATTTTATCAATAGAGTCATGCTCTTTAACACGTCTTTTGGATTCATTCTGGATCATCACTATCAATGCAGTTTCACAATTTCGTGTTATATGACACCAATGTATAGAGTATTGAGGAGACAATTATTTTTTGAGAACAATTGAATGATGAACAACAACAAGGCAGTTGTTTTTCACCCAGGTGTTCTAAAAAAATGATTTGCTGAGGTTAAGTTACCTACCAATTACAAAAAAAAAATCACAAACTCTTTCCAACTAACTACATTTCTCTCCACGACCTCTCAATACTCCATTTGGATTAGGGAATTGGTCAATTATAATAATTCTTGACTACTCACCTGCTCTTTCACATTCCATCGTTAATTATTACAACCATGCATTACCGGCTTTCCAAAAGAACTTGGTTGGAATCGTTCTCCTCCAGCATGCCAAATTACAAGATGGCCGGAGAAATTGGGCGGGATTGGAGAGAGGTTTAAAACAATTAATGACTTCAATTATTTAATTTCAAAATATATATTTTTTTTTCAATGAAAATATTGGAATGACATTCTGTTAATGAGGATTCATTAAGTGAGGGGGAAGATGAATCCTGCAGATGGGCCCTGTCGCATCGATGCGTTCACTGGAAAATAGAATAAAAATTGACGATATTCAAAAGATGAAACACTTCGTAATTTGATATAAAATGTTGAATTTACTCACTAGTCAATTCCATCCACAGATCGCCAGAAAAATTCCATTTCCTCATCGGTGTTGGCCACTAGACCTTCGTCAACTAGGGCTTGGATGAATTCCTCGATGAAATACTTCTCTTCTGAAAAATAATTAATATTATCAATTAATAAAGCTGGATCTGAATGTTGGATCAGCTTTATGATTTTGACACATACTCTTTAGACGTAAATAAGTGGAAAGGTTCAATCCATCAACACGAAGTGGGTCCTGGAGGTTAATTTGCAAGTACATTCTAAATGGCCTCCTGGAGCTCGTTGCGTGCTCTGTATAAAGAGAAAAAACATGTAATAGGCCAATTAATCTGAGAAAAATTGATCCAATGCACAAATTTTGTCCATATTTATCGATTATTGTAATTCCATCCGTTTTTCTGAAAAGTTGAATTAGATCGAGAGAATTTTTTGACGGAAGAAACATTTGGAGCTAGTTCTCAATCACAACGTCCCTTCATTGAACACTTGCCTTAATTTGATATGGATAATAAAAGAAAAACCAAATTTGACTCACAACATTAGAATGAGTTATTATTCTTCATTTTTCATATAGAATTTGATATTAATTTTTTTTTTTTATTAATTTTAGTTTAATGTGTGCTTTCAATGAAAAATATCGATATCCACATTGCCCGAAGAGTATCGATACACCCAATATATCGATGGGTAAGTAACGATACAAAATATCGTATTTCGCACATAAAAATATCGATATTACAAATACCGATCCTGTATCGAGAAACCCTAGGTCAGACGTAGCGCTGCGTTACCAGCTTCGTTGAGGCTCATGCCCCAGGATGGCTAACGCTATGGAGAGCGTCGAAAATTCTTCTTCTCAACGGCACAGGAACGAAAGGGCGAATCAGATCGCCAGACACGTCGCAATAGATAGCCGTGGCGCAGTCTGGAACATTGACAGGTCGTAGGGCGAGAGCGTCGCGATGTTGATCCTGGAGACGTTACTGGAGCTACTCGTCAGCGGCTTGAGCTTCAGGAAGCTCATTCGTAGAGATGGCAGCAGAGATTGCCTCGATACAAGAAAGTGCATCGGTGACAACGTTGTCCTTGCCGGCCACGTACTGGCTGTCGGTCGAAAACTGGCCGATAAAATCCAGGCAGTGGAACTGCCACGGTGTGGCTCTGTCGGGATCTTGGATGAAGGCGTGAAGCAACGGCTTATGATCTGTGAAGATTGTGACGTGCCTCGCCTCGAAAATGTAGCGGAACTTTCACACGGCAGCGTAGATGGCGTGGAGCTCTCGTTCGCAAGGGCAGTGCTTCCTCAGCGCAGGTTGTAGTTTCTGGCTGAAAAATGCCAGTGGTTCCCAGTGCTGTCCTCGTCGTTGCTGCAGGACTGCACCGATGGCGTATTCGGAAGTATCGGTGAAGATGGCCCACGGGAGTGTCGTGTCCGGGTAGACCAGTAACGTCACTTTTCGCAGCTCCTCCTTGCAGGCGGTGGAAGCGGTATCGCCCTCAGGTGTCCAGGCGACGGGGTGAGAGCCTTTGACATTAGCACCCTGAGTGTATTCATGGAGAGGAGCCTGAAATCTTGCAGCATCTTTAAGAAATTTGCGATAAAAATTGATCATACCTAGGACCTCACGGAATTTACGAATGGATGTTGGCCGAGGAAAATTGACGATCACCTCTACCTTCGACGGGAGCGGTAAGATACCCTGCGCCGAGATACGATGGCCGAGGAAGTCTACCTCCGTTTGGCCGAAATGACACTTGGCGGTGTTAATTACAACACCGTATCTCGAGAGCCGTTCAAAGAGCGTGTGGAGGTGTCTGCGATGTTCCTGGATGTCCTTGGAAGCGATGAGGATGTCATCGATACACGGAAAGGCGAAATCGTCCAAGCCTCGTGTGACCTCGTCGATAATCCGTTGAAATGTTTGTGCGGCATTTCGAAGCCCGAACGTCATGAACGGGAATTCGAAAAGGCCAAATGGTGTGATGATAGCTGTTTTGTTTACGTCGTCGATGGCCACAGGTGTTTTATTAAAGGCGGGTACGCGGTCAATCGTCGAGAAGATTGTTTTCCCAGCGAGATTAGCAGTGAAGTCCTCTAGAACGCGAACGGGATATCGATCCGGAATTGTTCGTGCGTTCAATTGTCTATAATCTCCACAAGGTTGCCATTCGCCTGACTTTTTCGGTACCAAGTGGAGCGGAGATGACCAGGGGCTCTTCGAACGTTGAGTGATTCCCAGTTGCATCATTTTGTCGAACTCCGCCTTGGCGATTTTCAGTTTGTCTGGGGCGAGGCGTCGTGATTTGCTGGATACTGGAGGTCCGGGTGTAGTGGCGATATGGTGCAGCGTCGAATGTTTGGCTGGAAGGCATATTCCTTCGGGTTTCGTTAAATTGGGAAACTTACCGAGGAGATCTGACCATGAAGGATCGACAGGTGTAACCTTGATTTCCGAGACGATGCTGGATAGCGACGTTCATGAGGTCGTTAATCCAGATGTTGAGTCGATAAGGCAGCCGTTCTTCAGGTCAGGTAAAATGCCGAAATGCACCAAAAAATCGGCACCAATAATTGGTTTGGTGGCGTCCGCCACTACGAAGCGCCATGTGAAATTCCTCCGGAGGCCGAGGTTGAGCGATAGAGTTATGCAGCCGTCGTTGATTGACGAGCCGTTGGCTGCAATAAGCGTATAGTTAACTCGTTTCTTTGCTCCAGGAGTGAAAGATTTCGGATATGTACAAAGATCGGCGCCAGTATTCACCAAGTATTGGATTTTGGTGGCGCGATCGGTTATGAAGAGGCGGCTGGATTTGAAAGAGGGAACGTTAACCGCCACGAGCAAGGTGCTTTGCAACGTCTAGCCCTGTCATGGTATCTTCGATGATACCAGCACTGGTTGTTGTCGGGTGCTGGCGAGGTTGCTCGAGAACGGGATCGAGAGTCGGAGCGAGAACGTGCGACGCTTTGCCCTTTCAGGGCCGATGCCAGCTCGCAGATTGTGGCTTTGAGACGAGAAAAGCGTGTCTCGAGGGCTGAGGACGTTGGCTCCTGGATGTCATTGATGTGGGCTACCGGCAATAAGATCTCGTGCAGTTTGTCGGCGAATGTTGCAAGCCTTTTGAGAGCCATGTCCGCTTGTGACGCCAGGATGGACTGCGTCGTCATCGGCAGTCGGCTGAGCCACTTGGTGCGTAAAATGTTATCAGGAACCGTGTGGTCGAGACTCCTGAGATGACGTAGAAATTGCGAGGGCTTCCTGTCACCCAATACCTCTCGGTCGAGCAGCTGCTGGAGTCGTGCGTCCCGGGAGAGCGTGGGGCGTTCGACGAGCGCCTCCTTGAGACCTGTGTACGGTGTCTCGGTAGGCACATTTAGGAGGATATCCTGCACCTCAGCAGCGGTCTTGGGATCGAGATGAGACGAGGCATAGTAATACCTCGTTACTTCATCGTTAATCCCGGATAGATGAAACTGTCCCTCGAGCTGGGCGAACCATAACGCTGGACGTTCGGCATTGAAGGCGGGACATCGTATCGAAACGCGTTGGAGCGGGGCTCCATTATCAGCTTCACGCACCTCGACACTATCGGGCATTTTGTTTCGCGAAAAACAACACTAGAGAAAATCTGAAAAATATTCAGTGCAGCACAGTGTCCTTGGGTGCTCAGCAATGCACCGAAATTCACGAAAAGAACTCGAATGGAGCGCGTGAACGATACAACACACGAGTGTACGCGGCACACAAACCACTCACAAAGTGCACGGTCGAAATGCACTCAAATTTCGCGGAACAGTCGCGGCGTTAACGTGATATAATTAATAATCAAAGAAAACGCGAGAAAACTATTCACTTCAATCACGTCGGGGTCACCAGTTGTGGCGGTTTGGTGCGGGTATCAATAATAATAACTCGGTGTTGACAAGAACTGTATATTTAAAGGCAAGTGTTTACATGCGTACTCAAAAGTAGACTGACTTAGTCCGCCGGGGAGCGTACGAGTTTATATACCTTCGTTTATCGAAGGTTCGAGAATTGTCCTGAAATTTCGTGAGGGACAAGGACAGAATGACGTTTGTCTCGAATTCCGACGTTTGGAATATTCGAGACGCTACGAAATAAATTCACGAAATTAATCTATTGTGGCTCGCGTCACATTAAGAAATAGTTGAATGCAGCCGAAACCCCCAATTTCTGGACGCCTGGGTCATATTGTTTTTATTTATTAAATATTGATCTATAGAAGAAATAATTGATTACAGGATTATACATGATTAATATTATTGAAAGGTGAAATAATCAGTACAATTTTCATTTTATTATTTCATATTCAACGGAAGTTGAAATCGTCCAGAAACTAGCCCCCGTTTAGAAATTGACCTGTTGACCCTACTGTTATTTGGTCTTCGACGAATTTGTGTGCCATCACTGATCTGCAGATCCCCTGGAATTACAGTGGAAGTATTCGTACATATTTCATAATTGTTAATGGATTGACTGTTGAGTTTCAAATGTGGATTATTAGTCATTTTAATGTTGTCTGCTGTCGTCATTCTCTTCTGTAGCTCATGTCAGTTTTCGTTAATCTTGAAGACGTTTAATGTCTGGATATTGAGAGGGCTGCTAGGAGTTTTCATGATAATGAAGTTTCACGTAATTGGTTCCAGGGAGTAAGATTCCTAAACAAATTTTTGGCAGCGATTTTTGAGAATTAGAGAAGTCTGAGTCTATTGAGAGTACTGTGAATGTCTCACATTTTTTTCATGTATTCTAGGATCTATCTCATTCTCTGATAGCATGAGCTCTTTTTCATCATACTCTGTAGTGTCGTAGCGGGAATTAGCTTTTTGTTTCCGAATGAAAGAATTGCAATAGTTCAAATTTAAGTTTTGGATTTTTCGTGTTATATCGATCCATTATGATCCAAAAAGTCCGAAAATGCGATTTTTAAACCGTGTCCGTGCATATGTATGTATGCAAGCAAATTTCTCTTCGATTGGTCGCTAATGAATCGATGGAATTTAATTTTTTTCCTCAAATTTAGGTGATTCTTTATCTGAAATATCAAGGGAGACTAAGGACTTTTCATCTGCTACGATCAAGATTTTTTGTGTCATGTAAGGTTTGCAGATTTTGGGACAAGAGTTCTGGTTGGTATGTGTTTCACCTACTATGTTGTCATTTGTGTTAAGTTTTCATGTTTGTTTCGAGACTACCAAGTTTAATAAAGGTTCCTGCCACTCACAGCCGATTGGATTCATAATTTCAGAAAATCAGGAGAAGAGATGGATTTGGCTGAGGTAATGAAAGCATTAAAAAAGTGTAAATCTTCAGATGATTCTAGTCACGTGAAATGTCTACTATAAGTTATCCAAGCCAGTGGGAGAGAATGGATTGAGATAGAAAACCAATCGATATCAGATATATTGATAAAATATCCACAGCTCAAAGTTTTCTCACTGGTAAAATGTCGATTATACAAACCTATTTCTATTTTTTGAGATCAATGCAATTGAAGTGTTTCATCTGCAAAAGGTGAATGATGATATTGTTTTAAAATTCATGTAGGTCATTTGTTTAGTCAGTTAGCGCATCTGTGATGTTTTGGAATTTTTTCTAGGCTTTATTCTCAAGTAATAACCACTTGAAGTGGTTTCTTATACATGGAGTCTGATGGAGATTTTTTCATATAGCATGAAAATATGTTATTTCCTGAACTGATCGTATAGTTTTGTACTAAATTCAAGAAAATCCATAAAAGCCTACGTATCAGATACAACTTGAACTAATAATTACTTGAAAATGAACTCTGGAAAAATTGTGGAAAACCAACAGATGATCAAATTGATGTTAAAAAGTCTTACATAAATCAAAGAACGATGTCATCATTTACCTTTTTCAAATGGAACACCTTAAATTTTGACTCTTTGAAATTTTCGTGTGCGATTTTCAGATCATAAGTGAGTGCTGCTCATTGAAAAGGATTGAGGAGAACGTAATGTATAATTCTCTGTCCAAACTAATGGAAAAGTTGAGCTTTTTTTATAGAATGGGTATTGAGACTGAAGAGGGGAAGGGGCTAATAATAGCCCATTTGCATGAGCAGTTGACTTCAAAGAATCAGAAAGAATACAGAAAGGTGAATAAGCCGCAGATAATTGTGAAAGAGGTAAAAATTTTAAAGTTGAATATAATTCGATATTGTTTGAAATCTCTGAAAATGTTACTCTATTATTAATTCCTTTTCCAGTCAACAACATCAGTACAAGAATTAATAACTTTAGAGACTGCAGCACCAACGCTCGTGATATATACTATTGATAAACTGATCGCAGCAGCTCGCATCGTCGCTGGTGGGAACGTCAAAGTCGTCATTCCTGATCTCTCTTCCGTGAAAGCTTTGGCTTGCTTATCAGCAGTATATCACGTATGGCATATTCATTACCCTACAGCATACGTGAATACCCTTAAATTTTTGGATTGGATCATCCTTGGCGTCCACCCTAAGAGTAAACCTCTCACATATATCATTCAATTAGTGAGAATGATCAATCAATTATTATATATATATATATATATATATATATA
>NW_021680595.1:52480-68843 GCF_001412515.2 Diachasma alloeum | reverse complement strand
CGCTCACCGTAATTTCCCAAAAAGAACCAGGCCCCATCGAATCCTCCAGTCCCAAAAATAGAGGAGGCAATCCATGATCCTTGAAATCACGGCGTCCAAACGGTCGGAAAAATCAAACTTATACAACAAAATTTTACGTGGCTAACCTCGTGCCGTCCCAACGAGAAGTGTCGTTGCCGGGACGCTCTACCACGCGTCTCGCGATTTCGCCAAAATCCAGCTCTCCCATTGGCTGGCGGCAACAACTGACTCAATTCCCATTGACCGAAAACGGAAAACCCACGTGGTTTCCATGCCCAAGATTTCTCAAATACAAGGGTAAAATACACAATATTTTATGTGGTTCAATCCACCAAAAATTCTCAAATAATATTTCCCACATTATCAAATTGTTCGGCCCTTTTGCCATGGGTCCGAAATAATTTAGTCCTGGCCGTTAAGTCGTCAGGTGATCTTCCCAAATTCGTGCTCCGCGAGCTAGCGCCATTCCACGGGCGACCGAGGTAGCTCCTCCAAATGCGGGAGAATTCGAAGTCCCAAACCGTCTGGACCCAATCCAATCCGGGATTCTCTAAGTCGAAATCGGCCTTCCTGTCCAGCTCCAGTCCTCCAGAGGTCCCAAACGTCCCACGATGAACCGGTGAGCGACGAAAAATGGCTCGATATAAATCAAAACAAATTAGAGACAATCCAAAATCAACAAAAATATGACTCTCGCTCCGCTAGGGTGACTTCTCGTTTGGACGACACCTTTACCGTCGAACGGTCAAAAAATAACATGTTAAAATATCAGACACACGTGGTGCATGGTACGAGTATATCTCATAGAGGCGCAACGGCGCCGTGGCGACAGTCAGCCACACTGTCGGTAACAAGGAGACTGGCGTAGGGCGCCAAATTCAACACTCCCTCCCGCCATAGACAGTATCCTTGAGTTCTCTCCAGTCTTCTTCTCTCCTGGTAATATATTCTCGTTCATCACAAAGTTTCTTATTTGATAACTTTATCTCGCCTCAGTATTCTCGCCAAGTAATTTCGTCAGTTTAATCTCATCAGTATTTTTTTTTCCATCTCGCCAATTTTATCTTTCCAAGAAGATCTCGCCAAATTAGTTATTTCCTAGACAAACAGAAAGAAAGTAATTTAAATATTTACATTCATTATTAGGTCCATCAAACGCTTGAGTGATTCAAACGCCAATGGTTTGGTGAAAACATCAGCTAGCTGATCCCTTGAGCCAATCCAAATAATTTTTATATAATTCTTTTTAACACATTCCTCTACATAATGTAATTTGTTCTCTACAATGTGTCTCAATTTCATTCCTCCATTTGTTTCTGAACTAACAATAGCAGATTTATTATCACACCTTAAGATCATTGGAACAGGGGGATCAACCAGTATTAGTTTCAAAGAGTTGTGCAAGGACATCATTTCTCGACTCGCCTCGCTCATTGCAACATACTCAGCTTCACACGTAGAAAGTGCTACTGTAGTTTTTTCGTGAGTTCGCCAAATGATCGAATCACCAAACAGTTTAACCGCAAATCCACAAGTTGTAATTGAATCATTACAATCAGAGAAACTCGCATCAGAATAACCCTGAATGTCATTAGTCTCATCTGAATATCTCAGACCCAAGCTCGTAGTACCTCTCAGATACCGAAAAATTCTTTTTACCATTTCCCAATCACTTTCTTTAGGATTTACTTGATGTCTGTTTATCACATTGACTGCATATGCAATGTCTGGTCTCGTAGCACCAGCCAAATACAAACGACTAACTACAGCCTCTCTGTAAGGGATGTTTGCTTTTGTTTCTGTCCTTTCCAAAATCCCATTATCATATTCTGTTTCTCTTAATTTTCTCTCATTATTAGCTACTTGAGAAGTATTCATTGGTGTACATTGTGGATGTGCTTTATCAAAGCCAAACCTACTTAATATCTTTTGAATATATTTTTCCTGATTTAATTTAATAATCTGATTTTCTCTGTCTCGCCTAATAGTTATGGTCAGGAATTCCTTAGGTTCTCCCAGGACTGTCATTTCGAATTCGCTACATAAATTACTCTTTACTTCTGCCAATTTTTCGTTATCATTACTCGCCAACAACATATCATCTACATAAAGTAGCAGAAGCAAGAACTTGTCTTCATCTCGCCAAGTGAATAAACAAGGTTCTAAATCCGAGTTCTGCAGACCCATGCTCAAAGCTACTTTGGTGAATTTTACATTCCATCGTTTGGGACTGATACGAAGACCATAAAGTGCTTTCTCTAATTTGCATACATTTTCTCGCCTATCTTTGTCAGTATGATCAGTTCCTTCTGGAATTTCCATGTAAATTTCCTCATCTATCACACCATTGAGGAAAGCAGTTTTAACATCTAGTTGACACACCTCTAGATTGTATTTATTTGTAATTGATATAACTATTCTCACCAAAGGTAAACGAGCTACTGGAGCATAAGTTTCTCTTAATTCATAAATGTTCTTATCCTTGAAACCTCTGATTACTAGTCTCCCCTTGAATCTTATTTTTCCATTTGCCTCATTTTTACACTTAAAAACCCATTTTGAATCAAATTTCATCTTTTTCCATTTATCATAATTAGAGGTTTTTTAACAATTTTCCATACTTGATTTCTTTCTAACGAGTTCAATTCTTCATCAACCGCATTCAACCAAGAATCTTTATTTTTACTATTTATAGGTTCTCAATAATTTGAGGGATCTTCATTTATGTTTGATAAAAGTGCATGATACACTTCATCGTCCTTTTGTGCGAAATCTATCTCACCTATATTACTGATAAAACTAGTGAAGAAAACATTTCCTTTCACGTTCTCCTCAATTTCCAAATCTGAAAAGCTATTATCATTTATTGTTTCATCTTTTATATCAACTGTCTTCACTTTCTTGGTATTGTTTTGTTCTGAAACTTCTTTCCTTTGTCTACCTCTTTTGCGTTTTATCTCTTCCTCCGGTTTTGAAGAATCCTTGGCCTCACCTCGATTCTTTTCGAACTCAACAAACCATTCATCTTTATTCTCCATTTCTCCATAGTCTGGGAAATATTTGATGCCGTTTCCCTTGTATTTATCCCCATACACTAATTTTTCATTAAATTTAACATGTCTACTGTCATAATATTTTCCTAGCTCTGGCTTTAAGAGTTGATACCCTGTTGGAGTATATCCAACCAAGACCATACCCACACTTCGAGGTCCAAACTTTGGGCCAGCATTTCTAGCAATTTTTACATAACTTAGACTTCCGAATCTTTTGATTTGATTAACATCAAAGCTGTGATCAGGTGCGAATCTTTCTAAAGGAGTTATCATATTGTTTGATTTATGTGGAGTCCTATTGTAAGCGTAAATTGCAGCAGCGAACCTTAGATCCCACATGTCCTTTGGCAGTCTTGAGTCAAACATAGAACATCTCACCTTTTTCTGGATAGTTTGATTAAATCTCTCAGCGACACCATTGTGTTCAGGTGTATCAGGAGAAGCTAACTGTAATTCCGCCCCTAGATCCTTAAGAACTTCAACTGTATGCCCGCTTGTATACTCTGTTCCCTGAGCTGATCTAAGATAACACACTTTCGTGTCATAACCCAGTAAATTACGCGCACTTCTAATGAACATCTCAAGACAACTTCCTGTTTCACTTTTCGCCTTCATTGGATAAGCCATAGGGAATCTTGAGAAGTCATCGATGAACACAGAAATAAATCTGTATCCCTTAGGATGAGAAATTGGAGTAATAGGCCCCATCACATCTGAGTGAACTATTTGCAATGGTGCTGTTGCTCGCCTGCGCCCCGATGGGAATGATAATTTATTGAATTTAGACGTTAAGCACACCTCACAATCTCTAATCTACAATGCCACAATATGACATCCTGATTCTTCAAATAGCTATTTTCATCAATTGAAAGTTTTGGAAAATCTTCTAACGAATCATCCCATGGGAATTCATCAACATCTCGCAATTTCGTGTCTCAAATGGTGTAATTAAAATTTGATTGTTCATAGGGAATCGTTTCTTTAGTAATTATTTTCTCTTTTGAAACCGACTGTAATGGTTAGGTGGGTAGGTGTTGCTCCGGCGGACATGCAAACTAAGCAGCGTTGAGCTGGATTAGTACTTGGATGGGTGACCGCTTAGGAACACCTCGCTCACACAAAAATTACGGGCGGTAGGCACAATGTAGCGGCCTAGTGTCTCCATCTAGTCAGTGTGACAGATGGATACATTACGGGCACTGCACAATCGGCCGGCTGTGCGACTGGAGTTTTACATGGTTTCCCGTACAGTCCTAGCTCGAATGGGGCACAGCTAAGAGTAAGACGGCCATGATACCGCAGATAACAATGAGAGGAAAAGTAAAGGAGGGGAGGCAGGCTAGAGGAGGGGTTTCAAATCAGAAACTACTTCGATAAAATCAATGAAGTCGAAAAATAAAAATAAATAATATTTTTTCTTTTATCAAGTTTTCACTCCCTCTTTCATTATGCTTTTCTTCCTTTGCTTTTCTTCAATTTTATTTTCTTTCTCATTACTCTTATCAATTTCGTCGGTTTTCTCACCTGTTTCATTCTGTAAATTTGCTGTGACACTTCTGGTAAGATATCTTCTCACCTCATTCTCACCCCCAGTGACATCAGCAACATTTGCTACTACTCGCCTGTTTATTTACTTGAAAGAATTCTCACAGATAGAGTTTGACTTTACTATTTCTAAATCGATTATCCAGTAAGGTTTTCTGTAAATTCCCGAAATGAAAAGTTCATTCGACAATGGATCAAATATATTAATTTTCATCTAAGTAGATTGCTAATCCCATTTCGACAATTTTTCTTAGATTCAATAAGAGAACCCACTCTTATTGAATCTTCTTCTTTTACTTGGACCATATGTTTCACCTCTCATTGGTCTTTTCGTTCCTCTATTATTACTTCTATATTGATCTTGATAATTATTTCGATAATTATTTCTTGAATTGGAATTGTACCTTGGAGTCTGTTTAGAGTATCCTGAGCCACTTGGTGCATTGTAATTGGGGGGTACGTTTGGGCAATCTCTCGCCTTGTGATTCCCAAACTGGTTGCACTTGTAGCACAAGTAACCTTTCCCTTTAATGGGACAGTCTGGTCCTTTGTGTCCATATGCCTAACAAGCAAAACACCTTGGCCCCTTGTGCTGTGCAAAATTAGCAGTTTTAATATCAGAATCTGAAAGCTCACTTTTCATAGTAGCTTCTTCTTCTAATATCGCAATTTTCAACTCGCCAAAAGTCAAGCCCACCTATAGCTTTCCTTGTTACTTTTTCAATTATTTTAATGTTGGGAAAAGCTTTTATTACTGCATTGTAGAATGCATCTTCCTTTTCGCTTTCACTCAGAGAAATGGTGTCAGGAGCATTTTCGTAAGTTGCAATTTTTTCATCAAACATATGGTTAAACTCGCCAGCTGTCATTTTAGCAGGATTGTATCTCATATTATAAAATCTTGTCTCACCGAGTGTGAAGTTACATTAAACTCAGCCATTTTCAATTCTTTCAGTTTCTTCAATATTTCTTTTGGATCTTGTAATTTGACAACTTTACGGTGATAACTTCTGTCCAAATGATTGATCAGAATTTCTCTAATTTTGTGCTTCTGTTCTGCAAGAGTTTTCTCGTTCACAGTAACCAGAATGCTATCATCAATGATGTGTAAAAGTTTATTAGTTTTAAATAATGACGAGAAATAATCATAGAAATGTTCATTTTTCATTTTACTGTCCATTTTGTAGTCTCTTTTGAAACTTATCCCCTTGTTAAGCAATTCAATTTGTAACTTATTGGTTACCGCACCAGCTAATTGACTCAAAGGATTTAGATTGTTTACTTGACTTGAATTTGTCTGATTAATTTAATTGATTTGTTTTTTGACTATTGAACTAATTTGACTTTCTAGATTTGTATGCTCATCTGACATCACTCCTCCATCTATTGTTTTCTCTTTGTTTGTTGTTACCTGGATTGATGATTCGACAGTATTGCGATAATTATCGAAGGCTCTTATCACTTCTCCAATTTTGTCATTCTGCTTTTTGTCCAAGGCACTCAACAGCTCTTATACTTCCTTTTTGTCTTATGCTCTCGCCTCAGCATTCAGTCTCACCTGGTTTCTATTCTCTGTTAGACCTTCATACAGTGCTTTTGTTGAAGTTATATTTGAGTTACAGAGCTTTTCCACCATGCTCTTCAACTCAGCCAACTGTGTCTACAAAGACTGTTTTAACAGTCTTGTTGCCGTTAGGCTCAACTGATTCATCGTCTAGATTAGAATTCACCAATTTCAATTTAATATTTACTTTATTATCTGCTGTAATCTGGGGTTTCAGTTTGATTTGGTCAGTTTTGTCAACATTAATATTACCTGTGGTTTTCTCGCCTGCACTTATCTCGCCGCCATTCGTCTCGCCTCCAGTCAATTCGCTTGACTTGGACTCGCCTGTGGTCCTCGCCTCTGTATTTACCAAATCTTTGTTCATCTTACTTGACCCACTCTCGATCATAGCTGTTGTTGACACTTGACTCTTCGGACCGTAACCAGGTAGATACATTGGCTTTTGTTCAGCCAACAATGCACCTTCTAACAAAGTCAGACATCTCCATTGATCCTCTGAGAAATCTCTTTTATCTAATTTAAAGTAAGAAACCGAAAAATTTAGGATTATTTGTATTTGGTTACATTTTTTATAGTCAGGTTCAAAATCCCAAACTGGACTTGTTAAACATAAACAGACCGAATTCAGAATGAATGTGCTCTTCAGAAAATCTAAACATAAGACCTCCTCCAAACACGTTCGAGTCTTTTTATGATTGCAAAATATTTATTTAAATATTTCTCAAGTAATTTGACTTCTTAATATTGCACGTTTCTAATGTGTATAGTATGCTCGCCTATTTACACATATGCCTGATGTCTCACCTGTTACATATCCAGTTCCTTCGTCTGGAAGAACATATACTTGGTCGTCTATTATTGCTAGGGAGACCACTTCTCCCTCATGGTTTCCTTCGATTTGATGTTGTCTAATTAGAAGTCTCCACACTTTATACAGAAGTTCTTTATCAGCTGTAATTATTTATTTATAAATATCTTCGTCTGAAGATAGCAATTTTAAAATTCAATTTCATTAGTTCGATCCATCAAATATTTAATTTGTTATTCTCGCCTATTAAATATTTCTAAATTCAATATTCTCACCAATTAAATATTTTTATTTGGATGCATCCTTAATTTGTAAATTTTAATTTTGTACTAGTGTGACTAGTATTGATTTTATTTTATTTCTTTACATTACGCTGGTGGACCCCGCGCATACGCGGAACGTGGCCGAGAGAGAGAGAATCGTTGTTTTTCACACCAATTTTTATATTCACACCAATTTTCGTTTTTCTTTCTATTTCTTATTGTTCTCCCCTTGCTCGAGCAATGTGTACGGGACTGCAGTCGTCCCTCTCTCTCAGACGCGCCCCGGTTGCGCGCGCAACTTACCCGTTGCGTCTACCTATTGAAGCCTGTCCAAACCCGTGCTTGCCTTCACTGCCGAGAAACTATTGTCACGGCGTCGCTTGGCTTCCTTCTTTTGTTTTTCACTAAATATAATTTTATTTATGACAAAAGATATTTCTTGCTTTTCAGTGATTTTTGTGAATTTAATAGAATTTCTTTATTAATTCTTTTCAGTCTAAAAATCTCGATTTCAGGTCGGCGTCGTGGACAATTAATTTCCGGCCGCCATTCTGATCACCTCCATTTTTCGTTCTCACCAATTCACTGCAAATAATTAACGTATTTTTCAGTACTTACATTTTCTCTGAGTACTTTCAATTCTCCTTTCGTCTGTCATCTCTCACCGAGCTCGTCTCGATTTTTTCCTGGATATCCCTTTGTATCGCGTGTGATCCAACCGAACACGTGCCCGACCGCCCGATAGCGTCCTTTTAGAATTTCCGATTTATTGCTTTCAATCCTTTTATTTATGATAAATTTAATCACGCGCAGAGGAAGCGTGCTGGGCCCATAACCTGAAGGATTATTTAGGATTGAAAGAATGATTAAACACAGTTTTATTATCGTAAATGTAATTAAGTTTATTCAGCAACGTAATGCGACAACGGTCGAGGCACAAGTGGTACATGGTACGAGTATATCTCACAGAGGCGCAACGGCGCCGTGGCGACACAGTCAGCCACACGGTCGGTAACAAGCAGACTGGCATAGGGCGCCAAATTCAACAATTATAACAAAATTCTGATGAATATTCGGATTGTTAATTAACAGATTTTGCTATGAATTTTATTAAAACTATCATACTGATTATGATCTCCTATTAATCAATGAATAAGGGAAAAGGGACCACTCTTGGAAAAAAAATTAACCCCTTTTACCCCACCCTCCCCTAATGAATGAATCATCATAATGAAGGATAATTCATCATTAATACCTTAACTCGTTGATAAATAATAATTAATAATTCGTTACTCTCAACCAGCCATTTGCATTCGGGTTTCAGACACCGAGAAGTGTCTTAAAATTTTTCAGATACCGAGATGTTGTAAATTCAGATACCTCCATTGATTCAGACACGTTTTAATGTCTGAAAAGTGTCTACAAAATCGTCCCGAAAGTGTTTGAAAAGTGTCTACAAAAGTGTCTGAAATTCAAACATTAGTTTTTGCAGTGATTGCGCTTCGTTTCAACAAATTATATTATTATTTATAGGCATTTGTTTGAATGATTTGTGATTGTTTCATTAGCCTTTCTGTCGATTTCTAGAACACTATAAAAAAGACTGGTGTATTAGGGCCGTTGGTAACGGTCGATCACCCGATTAATTGTAATGATTATTTAACAACGGATTAAATTAACAACGGAATTAACAACGGAATAAATTTTTTTTATTGTTTTCTACCAATTGTTTGTTCTAAATCATTATTCGCATACCTGTAATTGAAATACAATGAAATTGAACTTTCGAAAAAGTCCTTCTAATCCGTCGTCCAGCGCGCCTCCACTTTTTTTAAAAACATAACTATTTAGCCAAATAATTTATACTGTAACGTGGTATTTTTGAGATTTCGACCGTTCGGCGGTTCGCTGAATATTCCAGACGAGAAGTCACTTTATTGGCGAGGTGAGAGTCATTTCTTTTAAATATGTATGGACCTTCATTAATTAATTTTGTTTTGTATTGAATCGTTGTCTGACCGCTCACCGGATCATCGTGGAATCGAGACTGGATGACATTGTGGGATGGAGCTGGGATCTTCGTGGGATGCTCCAGTAACCTATCTTCGGGTCTCAGGTGCTGTGGAGCATGAGACATTAGGCTAGCACATTTTTGAATGCCCCGCACACGATTGGGTTTCATCTGGAAAACCGAGTGGCGGCGCCAGGATACGGAGTCGGGAAAATTAAGACTCAGGCGACGATCTCATTATCGGACTGCAAAATTCTGGACTGACCTCAGAAGTCCAGAATTATTACTACTGATAAGGAGAATTATTGTGGAATCTTTTATTTTGTAAATTGATATGTTTTATGGGATATTCACGCCGCTCGTTAAGATATTACGGACGTGAATTGGTCTTGGCAGTTCTCGTTGCTCTGGTTGAGTACGGTTTCAACGTCCAATCAGAGCGGAGAGGTCTTCGTAGTGGACCGATCACGGCATCGTGTGATTGGGGAACGTTGCCGCGTGGGTCAGTTGTACGGGCGATGGACACTTCTCGTTTGGACGTCCAGGGGACCGTTGTGCCAAAATTTTCATCCCGTTTTAAGAGACATTGTGAATTATCTTATTTTGGTTCATTGGGCGTATTACATTGTCGAGACCGGGAGTTGTGGTTGTAATTTGACGAACTGGGGAAGACCTGGGAAATTTTCTGCCGTCAACTGATCATCGGATTTGGTGAGCGGTGGATTTTTTAAGTGGAAATTGTTATTTTGCTGGTTAAGGAGCAAGATCAGTGATTTCCTTTTGTCGGACGCTTGAGTTCGGGGCGGTTGACGTCATATTAGTGATTGTTGAATTTTCAGGCTATTTCTTGCCCTTTATTGTTCGACAGAGATTTTGTTCGGGTCCAATTTGTTAATTGATATCATGTCCAGTTGATTTTGGATTATATTTCTCTAAATAAATTCAGTGATTCTAAGTGTTAGATGTCTCTAGACTCTCGTTTCATCGTTTTCGCCGTTAGATATTGATTTTCGGATATTAAGGGCTATTGTAATTCTGGAGGTCAGTGTTATTACTTCTCGAGATATTCTATTATTTTTCTCGGCCTCTGAAAACCTAATTTCATCGCATTTAATTTTCGGCATAATCGCTCAGAGACAGTTAAATTATCGTAGTTATTGTCAGAGGGATTGTAGCGTTTTTCGGCGCTCGAGCTGTTGTCTTATGCCGGGTGACCTTTCGTCAGTTGCCGGCTGTGTTGTTTTCGTTCCTCGAGGCAATCCCCCTCTCAATAGCTTGTAGTGTCAGATTCTTATTCTCGCCACTTTGGGTGGATGCACTGATATCTAGGTGTAATGTTAGATTTCTGCACCGCGGTTATTTAGGACTCATTGGTAATTTCGCTAGTTATTTTAACGTTTGACCTTTCTCATGGACTACGGATTAATTGACGGATTTTGACTGTTTTTTTAATTGATTAGTGTTTTATCTTTTGATATATCGCGGCTAGGGAATTGTGTTGTATCGAGTCTTCTAATCGTTTATTTATTATTTTGTAATTCGTCTTTGTGTTTTATTTCCGAAGATTAAGTGCCACGGATATCGAGAATAAGATGGGGTTTTATCCATCATATTTCATTTGTAATCAGATTTTCGATTTTGTTTGATCATCTCATTAAATTTATCTGTTACCCTGCATTTCTGACTTCTTTTAGTAAATTGGAACCCAGTCATTTCAAAATAATTTTTCGGAGCAGCATTTTGGAACCCAGCCGTCTCCGCGGATGATATACTGAGCTGTCGGCAGCTGTTCCTTCGTTGGTCTATCTTGTGGATTACGGATTTCGGTTTTGTGCGTTTTGAGAGAAAACGTACTGGCGCTCAACTTTTGGTTATAAGATTTGGTCGCCGAGGGCTGCGTATTTTCGTACTGTTCCGCAGAGGTGCGAAATACGTCACAATACATAGGGGAGAGTCAGGCCAAATGAGACGTTTCGTGATCTTCTCAAGTTGTCAATATCTTTACTTATAAATGAAGATATTGACTATTGGAAAAGATCTCAACATGTTCAATTTGCCCGACCCTCCCCTATGTAGGTAATATTGATGTTCTTAAAATCTATGGAAAAACATGAGAAAGCGTAAGTTGAATAAATGCAAGTAATTCAATAAAGAATACATATGGGCTTTGCACATTTCGCATTTCAGAGGGATTTGTTTAAATGAATAGTAATAGGCCATCTGAAACTTCTTACGACGAGACATTTTTCTCCAGTATACAAATACAATATGGTGTTCTTTTGGTTGTCCACGAATAAAACCTCGCCTTCGGCTCGGCTGGTAATTGCACTGGCGGCTGAGGGTCCTTTATTTTCCCTCCCTAGGTTAGAAATATACTAATGTCATTGGGCCCGAAAACCGCGATCTAATCGAGCTAAGCGAGGTTAGAATCGCGGTTTATCGGGCCTAATGACATAAAATAGAGTTCCAATGACGGGAGGTGAATCAAAGGACCTTTACTCATTCAGCTCGGGTGGTATCATCGCCGTCAGGAAAGAATGGCCTTGGATCTGAGCGGGGACATCGAGTATCAGTTTACAAAAGAAAAATACAATTAAGATTAACGCGATTAACAAGTGGTACATGACACAGCTGATCACAATCTTAGGTTTAAAAGTTTCCTTAAAAAAATGAAGAGAATATCAGCATCTCTTTTGGAGTTCAAGGTAAGAATCTCATATAAAGATGAGCCGAGTCCTTGGAATTATTGACGAATCATGTTCGTAGCCGGATATTTGAGAAGGAGATGATGAAGATCATCTGAATAGTCCCAGCGGCAGACTACTATCCATTTCAAAAGTGTAGTCCACGAATTTTAGGGGTTTGTATCTTTGAGAAAAAAAATCGCACTGATATGGGACTAATTTTATTCTCTAGAGTGATTATTACCCTCATCCAATATAGAGTTTCATTTTTGTTAATAAAATAGTTCTCGCGTCATCATCATTGGAAGATGAAAAAACCTATGTTTTCCGTGCGCCGCGAGAATAGATGAACTTTGACCGCGTCCCAGGACCCCAATTTTTTTTCAAAAAATTATCCCAGTTTTTTATATGATAGCTCAAACCTTCAAAAAGTGAATTGTGAAGAAAAAAAATTTTTTTCAGTAATAATTTTTTTTTTAATAAAAATATCTCATGCGACTAACTTCAATAGGGAATATCCAATCGGAATGAAAAAAATATCCTCCGACGTAAAATCAGAAACAAAATACATCCTGGTTATTTTTCAACGGGAAAAATATTCAAAATATTTTATAAGAATTCTTCAGTTTCGCGCTTTCACGCTGACCGCAGGTCGTTATAACTTTGGGTCTGGATTACCTCTCGGACCCTTGGAATTACTTCCAAGTGTGCATTCCTCAACTTCTCCCAGAGACGGGTTGGCCTCACTCGAATGCGTTTTAGGGCCCAAGGGTCATTTTCTACGAATACGTAGTTTTTTTTCTTTGCTTTTATCAATAATCTATGGTTGTTAATAATGAGATGAAAAGATTTCCTAATATTGGCAAAACAAATTCTATTTAGATCGAACATTTTCCTCCGGGACCCAGACTTCCTTCAGTCGCTCCTGGAGTAGATAGAAAAATGCACACATGGAAAGGATTTTCCGGGTCCGAAAGGTAACTCTATTGTAAAATCATGAAGGTTTGTGGCTGATGTCGTAATATCTTTCCCGGAAAAATTCAATAATTACTATAAAATCTTCGGAACATTTTTCATGTTCAAAAATAACCGGGATGCATTTCGTTTTTTATTTTACATCAGAGGAAATTTTTTTCATTCCAGTTGGATATTCCCTATTGAAGATAGCCATATGAGATATTTATATTAAAACAACAAATTATTACTGGAAAAATGATTTTTTTTCACAATTCACTTCTTGAATATTTAACCTATCATATAACAAATTAAGATAATTTTTTGAAAAAAATTGGGGTCCTGGCACGCGGTCAAAGTTCATCTATTCTTGCGGCACACGGAAAACATAAGTTTTTTTATCTTCCAATGATGGTTGCGCGGGAACTATTGTATTAAGAAAAATGAAACTTCGTATTGGACGAGGGTAATACACGTATGGAAAAATCGTATAGAAATTTTCTATACGGATTACGTGTAGAGTTTCTATAAAATTTTCGTATATGATATTCGGATATTTCTATAAGGATATTTTTTATACAAATTATTTCTATGCGATTTCTATAGGTTTGATCCTATACGACCCACTGCCACATGTATAGAAACATTTCGTATGTAGTTGTGAAATTTCTCTACGTTCTTCTCTGGAGCGTTTAGACATCTTTTGTAAGAACACAAAAATTTATGTAAAATTTATTTATAGAACAAATTCATGTAGAAAATATTTGTACAGAAATACCCGAGTAGAAATTGCTTCAGGCCCACTTGAAGCATGATCAGAACTCGATTAGGTTTTTGTAAGGTTCGACTGATGCGGTGATTCCTGATGAGAACCTAACCAAGTTCTGATACAGCAGATCGGATCCGAAAAACTACAGGCAGGTTCAGATCAAGTTCTGATCAGGTAGACATGATCAGATGATGCCTGATGAGAACCTGACCACGTTCTGATCCAGCAAATCGGATCCGAAAAACTACAGACGGGTTCAGATCAAGTTCTGATCAGGTAGACATGATCAGATGATGCCTGATGAGAACCTGACCACGTTCTGATCCAGCAAATCGGATCCGAAAAACTACAGACGGGTTCAGATCAAGTTCTGATCAGGTAGACATGATCAGATGATGCCTGATGAGAACCTGACCACGTTCTGATCCAGCAAATCGGATCCGAAAAACTACAGACGGGTTCAGATCAAGTTCTGATCAGGTAGACATAATCAGTGATGCATGATGAGAACCTGACCAAGTGCTGATCGAGCAGTTCCGATCCGAAAAACTACAGGCGGGTTCAGATCAAGTTCAGGTCGGCTGCCTGACCCCAATTTGATCAAATTCCGAATTGATGTCTGTGATCGGCATTTGAACGGGGTCAATTGAAGAGAGAATGATCAGATTTACATCCGGTCCACCTAACATTAATTTTAATAAATTTTTCGAATAATTTAATTAACTATCATTATACTATTCAAATTGAGTTTTATCAACCATTATCAATAATTATTGTCAATCTTTAAAAGGAACATTATACTATAATTGAAATAGATTAAATTAAATTAATTTAATTTAATGAATTTAATTTAATTAATCAATTTAATTAACAGCCAGCCTTTCTCAAATCTACAGAAGAGAGGGATGATGATGCCGTAAATAAGTATTAGAGGAGTATCAAACTTACACACAAATGATCTTGAGAAAAAAAATCACCAAATGTCTATTTATTTATTAGTGTTATTGTTATTATCGTTATTATTATTCATTAATGAAATAAATAAAAATTTAATTGAGCATATTTTATCTCTGGGAATACACACGCACATCCGCGAGATCAGGAATAATCGTAAATTCAACGAATACCCCGATACAAATCATATAGGCAATGTACAGTTTACTCAATAGTAATAGCGCGATAGCGTAGTGGTTAGGTCATAGGATTAGCAATCATAGAGTGCCCGGTTCGATACCCAGCATCGGTAAAAAAATAATAAGCTTTTTCAGCGGTAATAACAGTAGAGATCCATTAAGAGAGGCGGCCTACGGTGAAAAAATTGAATTATTGTTTGTTTTGGACTAATTATGATTGATAATTTTCATTGATACTGTCAGAGAGGTCATCTGGTTTCCATACAGTTGACTTGATCAAGTTCGGATCCATTCGTCCTGATCAAATCCGGATTGGTCAGAGGTGTAACATATCTGATCAAGACCGGATCCGTCAACTTGATCAATACCTGATCAGTGGTCAGGTCTAACCTGATCCAAACTTGATCAAGACCTGACCGGAATTTCCACTCGGGTGTGCGAATATCATATACGGAAATCCTATAGAATTTCTATACGCAATCCGTATAGAAAATTTCTATACGATTTTTGCATACGTGGATCTTTCTTAAGGGTTTCCTCAAGTTCTCCTCATGTGCTCTCCTATTGACACATTCCTGGCTAATAACTCCTTTCTCAATTCGGGGATACTGAGTTTCCGTAGGAGACTCATTGTAACGAGTTGGCTCTACCTTTACTAATCCGAGAATTTATAATTGGGACATCTTTTTACTAGAAATCTTGCAGTGTATTTTTTTCCTCAACTGAGATCCGAAAACCAAAGTTTGTATTTGTTACAAACCACTTGACTTTCCCTCGAAAATTGCAATGATTATGCTTTGGCCTCAACAAATACATACTAAAACCCTAGCCGCAAAATTATCAATTATCCAAATGTGGTTAAATCTATATGGTTGTTCTCGAGAAGCAATAAATCTGAAACGTCTAAAACCAAATACCAAAAGTGAATCTTTGCTTCGATTGTTTAGGGCGCAAATCGATTTTGAGCAACGTGGAATCGACCAACCGTAACGATAACAATATTTCCTTGAAACTAAATACTGACCATCTTCGAAATTCAATAATGACAAGAACGTTCATCCAAACTAAACGTTGAAATGTGGATTACGAGGGTACAGGATTTGCTCGATTGCTCAGTGTGCGGGTCGTGGAGAGAGTGTTGGATTCGTTGATGTGAACATTAATTAACGAAAACCAATACCTTGAACTTTAGGCGGAAAAAGGTGTAGCGAGATAGTCAAATAATAAAACTTGATTGTACTGGCGTATTCCGGTATTTTTAAATTAATGTTAAATCTTAAATTCTTGTAAATACCAAAATGTGACCTGAAATTATTCGACTTAAGGGGAGACGGAACCCCTTTGTCTACATCAAATCTTAGAATTGTGTTTTCTCCTACAATTATTAATTTCTATTTATGAAAATACTTTATCGACTCGATTATCGCATTGTTGAGTCAATGAAGTAGTTTATGTCAAATGAAGGAGAAGGAGAGGGAGAGAGACAGAGAGAGAGAGAGACAGAGAGAGCGAGAGACAGAGAGAGAGAGAGAGAGAGAGAGAGAGAGAGAGAGAG
>NW_021680595.1:0-52387 GCF_001412515.2 Diachasma alloeum | reverse complement strand
GAGAGAGAGAGAGAGAGAGAGAGAGAGAGAGAGAGAGAGAGAGAGAGCTACGCGAAATTGCGAAAGAACAATTATACGCATTTTCCCATTTCCGAACGATAAATATTCCAACTTTAGAACCTAGAGCATTCCTAATCATTTGTAAATCGCCCGTCATTCGTGACACACGAGAATCGAGGATATCATCCGCTGAAATGATAGAAAAAGGGAGCGAGAGCACTTTCAATCAGTCACGTGGGTATTCTACCGGAAGGCAGGGTTTCTAAACCGGAAACGGAGGTTTTTTTTATCGAAATAGATAGAGAAAACCTTGAGATTTCTGCGTCAAACAATTGATAAACGCATAGAGAGTTACTTAACTAATGTAAGAGCTTAACCAATTTTATTGCTGTGGATTCCAACTCAACTGGAGCTTATTCATACTATTTCAATGAGGACCAACTCTGCGGGCAATTTCAGCCCAATCAATTCAGCCATTTTGAAGAAATCGCAATGTGTTTCTCAATCGTTCTTCACAAATATCATGAAAACGTAGTTTTAAGGCTTTCGTGGCCATGATTATTGACATCATTGACTTCCGGATGGATTGTGCGTTTGGTTTTGATTGGCGCAATGCTGAAACAAAACGCGGCGTCCGTCCGAAAGCCAATGATATCACCAAAACTATCCAACCGATTCATTAGTTTCTTTCCAACTATTTGTCTTGATGTTTTTCATCTCAATCAATCAAAATATGCATACCTGTCCATACAAAGTTGCCGAGATTAATTTAATGCAATGTAATTTCGGAAAGTAATTTGGTTGTCTCGATGAAAAGGACGACTTTATCTGGTCCGGTTTTCCCTTAACTTAGGTTTTCCTCAAACCTTTATCAAATGCGATACATCAGGTTGGAAAGAGTTTGGGGTGCGTTTGGGGGGGGGGGAGAGAAAGGCGCAAATTGCAAAAATAGGGAGAAAAGTCCCTAAGAGAAGAAAAGTCCCTAAGAGAGAAAGAAAATTATTATGTTGAAACAACTCGGAAGCCATCAATTTATTGATGGTGAAAAAAGCATTAAATCATTACTCGGTAACATGCGGTGATCATATGCTTGCGGCCCCTTGCTTGTTTAACCCTCTGATTATTGTTTCGAATTATTTTTTCGGCGCAAGAGTGAGGACTGCCGAATCGTACGCTACACCAGAACTATGAGAAAAAGCTTAGTCAGGTAAAAGGGCTAATTTTCCAACGCGTAGAGAGGCAGTTATTGTAATTATCCCAAAAGTCGAATGTAGATATTTTATCATATCTTCACGTTTCATTACCCCTAGAATCACTCTATGACGATTCTGGAAAGGTGAATGTGTGTATGGGACCAACATTTTCGTCATGGATTTCTCTTCAACAATCGATTCGATTCAATTTTCTTTTCACGCAATCGATGTATTAGGTGTGTGACTTAATTTTAACAGATTTTTTCTTCGATCTTAAAATTATATTTAAAATGTAAATATATTCGCTATAAAGGCTTCAGAACACGGAACGACGAGTCTATGTAAGTTACATAATGTTTCAGAATAGCAGACTTTACGATGGCAACTGATAACCAGAGTGGAAGAGATTTTTGTAAGGTTTGACTGATCCGGTGATTCCTGATGAGAACCTGACCAAGTTCTGATCCAGCAGATCGAATCCGAAAAACTAAAGGCGGGTTCAGATCAAGTTCTGATCAGGTAGGCACGATCTCACGCAGAGGTCGGCTGCCTGACCCCAATTTGATCAAATTCCGATTTGATGTCCTTGATCGGCATTTGAAAGGGGTCAATTGAAGAGAAAATGATCAGATTCAGATCCGCTCCACCTGATATTAATTTTAATAAGTTCAATTAACTATTATTATACTATTCAAATCAAGTTGTATCAACCATTATCAATAATAATTTTCAATCTTTAAAAGGGATCATTATACTACAATTAAAATGAATTAAATTAAATTAATTCAATTAAATTAATCAATTTAATTAATAGCCAGCCCTTCTCAAATGTACAGAAGGGAGGGATCATGATGCCGTAAATACGTATTAGAGGAGTATCAAACTTACACGCAAATGATCTTGAGAAAAAAATCATCAAATGGCTATTTATTTATTAGTGTTAATGTTATTATCATTAATGAAATGAATAAAAATTTAATTGAACATATTTAATCTCTGAGAATACACACGCACATCCGCGAGATCAGGAATAATCGTAAATTCAACGAATACCCCAATGTAAATCATATAGGCAATGTACAGTTCACTCAATAGAAATAGCACGATACGGTAGTGATTAAGCCATAGGATTAGTAATCATAGGGTCCTCGGTTCGATCCCCAGCATCGGTAAGAAAATAATAAGCTTTTTCAGAGGTAATAACAGTAGAGAATCATTAAGAGAAGCGGCTTACGGTGAAAGAATTGAATTATCTTTTGTTTTGGATTAATTATCATTGATAATTGTTATTGATACTGACAGACAGGTCATCCGGTTTTCATACAGTGGACTTGATCAAGTTTGGATCCATTCGTCCTGATCAAACCCGGATTGGTCAGAGGCGTAACATGGGTGATCAAGACCGGATCCGTCAACTTGATCAATACCTGATCAGTGGTCAGCTCTAACCTGATCCAAACTTGATCAAGACCTGACCGGATTTTCCACTCGGGAAACAGCACATACGGCACTGCATTTTATACGAATTCCAACAAGGAAAAAATGTTTCTGAACCACGGGAATCAATGTGCAGTGTTCTTGGTACAGACGTTGTATCTTATGAAACGTGTAATTATTGGTACAAACGTTTTAGAAGTGGTGATTTCGATCTAAATGACCAGCCGCGTCCTGGACAGCCTCAAAAGTTTACAGGTGTGGAATTGCAAGCTCTACTGAATGAAGACTCAACGCAAACGCAACAAGAGCTTGCAGCTCAGTTAGGAGTCATCCAAACAGCTATTTCTAAGCGTTTGCGTCAAATGGGAAAAATCCAAAAACTTGGAAGGTGGGTCCCACATGTGTTGACCGAACACAACCGCGGTCAACATATAAACACGTGCCTTTCACTGCTTGTCCGGCAACAAAAAAAGGACTTCTTGTGGAGAATTGTGACGGGTGATGAAAAGTGTATTTTTCACGAGAATTTCAAACGTAAAAAGTCGTGGGTAGATCCCGGACAATCCAGTTCATCGACGCCGAAACAGAACATCAGGTGGGGCATAAAGGGTGTGCTTTATTACGAAATCCTAAAAATAGCTCAGACGGTGACTGCGGAATGCTACAGCCGACAACTGAACAAACTGAGCGAAGGACTTGATCGGAAAAGGCCATTTACTGGGCAAGGAAGCAGGCAAGTCATACTGCTACATGACAATGCTCGAACTCACGTTGCTCGCGCGATTCAGAAGACCCTCTTAAACTTGGGATGGGAAATTCTCCCGCACGCGGTATATTCACCAAACTTAGCCTCATCCGATTATCACTTGTTTCGGTCCATACAGCATGCCTTAGTGGATAAACAGTTTAAAACGTTGGACGATGTGCGTAAATTCGTCGATGACTTTATCGGCTCGAAGCCTGCAAGTTTCTTTCGCGACGGCATTCGAATGTTACTTGAGAGATAGCGCTAAGTCATAAAAAACGATGGACAATATTTCCAAGATTAGGTTCGTTGTTCTCTATTTTTTATATTAAATAAATTTACTAAAAAATCTGTAACAATTAAGTCACACCTAATATTTTTATGTAACTCACTACTGATTAGATTCTGAACATCATCACCTCAGCGGTTCGTCAGATTTTGCAATAAAACTAGTGAGAAAACATCGAAAAATTATTTTTCTAACAATTTGAAACTTTTCAAAGATGTTTCAATATTGTTCATTTCATTTTTTGTATTTGTACAGAAAATCGTTTCAACAGTTGTTCATTTATCCGGATAAAACTTTTCGAACTTGTTTTTTGTTTCTTAATGAATGAAGTTAAGACAATTGATGGGGAAGTTATTGACTCGGCCCGTAATTGGTCACATCCACTCCAAACCACCCACAATGGAAACGAGCGACCAACATCCCACTCGAATCTTTGGCATTGGTAATCACTGTCATCACTGATCAGTGTAATCAAGGCGACAAAGTTTTTCGAAATCCTATACAAAGTCGTTACACGATGAAACTGTCCATCCTTGGACAGTTTTCCGGTTGATAACTTTTATCGAGTATGTGGACGTGAGGCAGCGAGGAGTTGTGGTTTTACATTTTTGAAGGAAATGGTTGAAGCATTTAATTTCTTTTGGTTTTGTAAGATGTTTTCCTCATGACTTTTAGAAAATTATGTTCTATTTTATTTCGAATATTGATAATTCCCGCTGGAATTGTCCTTCTTTTCAATTCTTTAATTTTTTGTTAAAATAACTCAAAATATGATGCAATATGAACAAATAATGTTTTTAAAAATGTCTGTATTTACGTGTTTGTATATGTGTATATGTGAGTGTTTATTGTCAGAACTGTGTCAATTACTCCAAACTAGTCATTGGCAAAAATAAGAAATCCTGGCCATCAATTGGTACCATTAAGCTCTACAAAAAAATCACTTTTGATCAGTAGAAAAAGTGCTTCTACCCAGTATCAAGGGATTTCTGCAGAAAAGGCAAATTTTGTACTTCCTCGAACTCACAAAAGAACTGGATGCAAGTATTATGTGCCAAACATCTGGGTACTGGTGAGAAGTACCTCGGTACTTGTCGCAAACACTTTTGTTGCTCGGCACAAGTAAAAAAAGTACTTGTACTGAGTACCTGGCTTGATCTTTTCAAAAGTACCAATAGAGCTCAATATAAGTAGCAATAGTACTCAAATCCAGTACCCATAATTGTATTAAGGAATTCGTTCAAGATTATAAATGAAGATGTGAATGTTGGAGCACAAGTGAACACACAGAAAGATCTGAAGGTAAAATACATTTCTGAAATGGTAATTCACTTTTTCACAAATGTGAAATTGCAAATTACAGTCTGATCAACGTGAATTACGATTTCACGAACGTGAACTACGATTCTCAAAATTGAAAATCAATTCGGTTTCGAAAGCACCTATAAAAATCCCAATCTACTGATTTTTTCCTACAAAATATCTTCTCCTGAATGCTTCTATTTACAATAATGCGCAAGAAAGCTCATTTTATCCGTCGATAATATTCGCTTTTTCAATGAAGTAATCAATTGAAAGTATTTTTCGAATTTTTTGCAAGTGAATTTCCCCCAAGTATTTCCCCCTCTTCTATAGGGGAAAGTGGATTCGCTTGTCCGTCTTCTATAGGGACAAGTGAATTTCTCCCTCTTCTATATTTCACCCGACAGTCAACACGTTGAGTGTTCTCCTCTGCTTTTGAGCCTCCCGTTGCTCACCATCTACCGGCCAAAGCGTACGATAACCCCCGCGCTGCCGAAAGCCTCGAGCGCCTAACGTATCGTTTTAACACCTCACGTAGAGTTCACTGAGCTAGTGGAATGACGAACGCCCCAGGATTCTCGGGTAACTTGTCAAACCCTCGGCTAAATCCACAGGTCGAGTATCAGGAATTTTTTTTTCTTTGAAATTGGAGAACCTAAGTGGCGTACTGATAAGAAAAAAAGCATCGTGGGAAAAGATCGAAAGGTATCTCCGACAACACACATAGAGAGAAAAATATACAAGAATAGTATATTACGATATAAGTGAAAAAAAGTAGTTGTTGATGAGTGTGAGCGTTACAGGCCAAGCTGAAGGTGAGGTATGTTATCCCACTCGTCAGGAAGTACATTTTTCCATATGTATTGCGCAATATTTTATGATACTGGGTGAGAAAAAGGCGGTTTTTTGCATCCAAAGCTTCCAAAAATTGCTTTTTGTGATACCCGCCTCAAAAATGCACTTTTCGAAACGGATTAGTGTTCGTAAACCGGTTGTTTTCCGCACGGCGTGCGGAAAGTTCACTTTACGCATGCTCTTGAAATTTATGCACTCGTGCACAAAAACAACCACATTACCCCCACTACCGTTTCGAAAAGTGAACTCGGCAGGTACCACAAAAAATAGGATATGTTACACGTGTGTGTGAAAAAGTGGAACTTTACGCACTGGTAACAGAACATACTATTTTTTCACATATATCATAAATTCATCTGACGTGGATGGTAAAGGTGTATGAAACATATTTTTGGCAAAGGACAAGAATAGATTTTCCTCTTTTGATCCGAAAAAATGATCGCACTACAAATGTTATTTTTACTACAGGAGTTGTATTTCAGAACAATCTCATGAAGCTTATACGACGAAGAATAGATATCATGGTATTTTTAGCTAATTTCCACCATATACCATTTCATCAATTTTTAAAACCTGCAATTTTTACTTGGCTTGTGATGTGAAGGTCAAAATGAGTAATAGTATTCCATTTCACAACTGTTATAACAAACGTGCTGAATAACTTCATTTGCCCCTAGATTTTTGATAATGCATTTTCAGAATAAAATACTTATGAATTACCGAGACTGATGGTTGGGTGCATGATTATATAAAACTATCTATGAACCCCGGTTTCACTCGGGCAAAATAGAAAAAAATGAATATCGAGATTATGTTAAATGTGTTATTCTTCTCGATTTTTTTAGAATACTCCAGAATTTTCTTCATTTCTTTGGAAAACCCTTGAATGGAAAATTTTAGAATTATTCAGAAAGTTTTAGAATTTTTGGGAAGTTTCTAAGTTTAGATTTCAATTTATTATGCAACAGGGTAGAAATAAAAATGAAGGTGAACATTTATGACATCATTATTACCAACGGTGTTTATTTTCGAGCACCCCTCCACACCCTCCACGCAAACCCCAGGTGAAACCCCAATACTTTGGAGTGGGAGGTTAGAGAGTCTTTGCTCTGCCAGGTGTGTATTGAATAGTACTATACTGGTATTGCTGTTGATGAATAAAATACCAAATCACCTGACAGTTATATGTAATGATACCTGCGCGGCTTCTTCTAGTATTATTATAAATTATCATCATATTATTATCATAAATTGAATAATCTGTTGAAATAGTTGAGTGAAAAAAAGATAACTTTGGCAATGTTGATCATTTCAAAAGATGGTCAATCAAGGCTTTCAAACTCTCTCTACGTACGGTGTTATAAATCATACGGTCAATTTTGGAATTTTCAGGCACTTTTTTTTTCGCTTATTAGAATGGCATTATTCCGAAAATGGGGAAACTGTTGACGCTATCCGAAATTTTCCCCACGTGCAGACGTATAAATTAAAAAGTAAATTCTTGTGTGTCCGGGTAATAGTTTTTCCTGTTTCCATACTGCACCTCATTTTATGGCACCTTTCTGACAATTCGTACAAGCGATGGAGAGCGCAGTGCCCACAATACCGGAGCATGTGTTCTCCATATCGTCACTGTATTCTTCTCTAATTTTTTTGCTACTTACCTCTCCTATACCCTTTCCTCTCCCATTCGAATTTTTTCATGTACTTTTCCGTACTTGAGGATTTTCGGAAAATCTGAAACACTGCGACAGTACGTTTTTATCAGTTGCAGTCAAATTGATGACCAGTGCACTTCAAACATTCTTAACTAGTGCGAAAGCGAGCTTCAAAAGTAAATAACACAACGTTGTTGGATTTTTTTTTCCACTTTTCCCTTTATAATGTGATTAAGGACTTGTGACCCTAGTATTCAAGACATTTTACATCCGAAATTTTTTATTCAATTGTGCTTCTTCTGATGTGGTTTTCGATGGTTGAGTTGTTTAAGTGATTTATTGTATTTTTTTGCTTTTCGCCATGAACCGAAAAAATCAAGACTCAGTGTTGAGCAATTCAAATAAATCGAAAAAAGCAAGGACAATTGTTTGTGATGAGTTGGAGCCACCGACAACTATTGAGAACACTGTTGGAAGATCACCAAATGCCGAGGATTCACTGATTGGTGCACGATATCATCCCTATCTCGATGGGATTTTAGAAGGTGGCATTAAATATGGAATTTGTAAACTTTGTAAAGCAGCTAACGTGTCACGTGAAATAAAAATGAAGAAAAATAATAACACATCAGGGTTGAAATATCACTTGGAGACAAAGCACATTGACATTTATGCTAAGCTTTTTTCGTCCAGTCAAAATGGAAGTGCCGATCAAACAACAAAAAAAATCAATTATTCGAAATCATCGTCGGTAAGTTCTCTTCCTTGATATACCAAAGAGGCTATAAGCATGTAAAATTTTCCATCAGTGATTTCCAACAATTCAATCCCTCTAACTTAAACAGACAGTTAAATATTGAGTTTCAGATTGCTACATGTATTTTTCCATTATATGACATATTCCACCAATTATCAACCAGTCATCCAGCGATTAAGTTTCGATTTGTCTGAAAATTTTACCATTTGGTAGGAACATTGAAAGAAGCCTCCTCCTGAATTTGTAGCCTTCTCTCTCGTTGGTACATCACGAACACTCATATTCTGGGTTTTCCTTGAAAACTATTCGTCCATTTTTCACGAGTATTGGGTGGGTGTTATGCGAAAAATACATAAGAGAGAGATAATTTTGTCGAGGAAAATTTTTGTTTTAAATCGCGATGAGGTTTATTTCAGATATTCGTTTAGCCATTCGCTTTGGGAAAATTTAGCATACATATCCGACTCTACTCTTTTACAATAATTATAGTCAGCGTAACTATTTTCCACGAAAAAAAAAATTTTTCTCGGATTACAGACGAACGTTCGTTTCACTTGAGCCTGGTGGAATGGCTATCCATCAAATATTTTCCACTGAGCTTCTTCAGCTATCAGGCTACACAAACGTTTTTACAAGGTGTTAGTCCCAAATTTCAATACCCGAACAGAACTGCTATGACTGTTCTCATTTCTGGCACGTATCAACAAATGCGAACAAAAGTCATGAGCATTCTCCAAAAAAATGCCTACCTGATTTCCTTCACAATGGACGGATGGACGTCAAAGGGAAATCATACTACGAAATTACAGCGCATTTCATCGATGAGTTCTTGAACTTCAAGTCATTGGCAACCGATTTTGTTCCTTGTAATGGACGCCACGCGGGGATTGATATGGCTCGAGAAGGTACAGGGCATTACACTCGATAATGCCTCTGTTAATACTGCGTTCATGAGAGAATTAGGCAAATTATTGCATCCAAATAACCTGTCCTTCGACGTTCAGAATCAAGACTTTAATTGCTTCGCCTATATGATCAATTTACTGGTTCAAGATATTCTAAAGATGTTACAACTTGATTACTGTGGAGAAAGTACTTTAGATCCAGCGACTGGCTGCACGGAAGAGGATGATTCCGATGAAGAAATCGATGAATGTAAAGAGCAACAAACTGACGGGGATGAACATGTTCAGTCAACAAATTCCCCTGTTGTGAAGCTGCGAGCTATCTGCAAGAAATTGAGAAAGTCTGAACAACTGAGGATTCAGGTGAACAATTATTGCAAAGTCTTCCAGGAAGATTATATCCATTTACCAATGGATGTTTCGACAAGATGGCACAGCACACACGATTTAATCGCCGCAGAATTAAGAATGCAAAAATCAATATCCAATTTATCGCATAATACTCCTAAGTTATCCTATCTTGTAATTGGAGAAGACGAATGGATTCTGCTCAAACAGTTACAAATGTTCCTGGAATGTTGCAAGAAATTTTCACTGACCTTGGGGGGTGATAGATATTCTACTCTTCCGTCCGTTATTGTAGGAGACAACATTTTGCTTGATAGTATCGAGAGACTTTGCAAAAATATGAATGACAAACCCGACCGTGATGAAGTTGATGAAAATCTCATTCTGGCATTCCAAGCAGGGCGTGATAAATTACTTAAGCATTATAACAAAACCAACTGGATTTATGGCGCAGTTTTGGTTTCGGATCCGCGCCACAAGGTAGAGACTTTTGATAAAACAACATGGGGGCGAGACCTTAAGGAAGAGTCGTACAAAAAATTTGAAGAAATATTTAGAACAAAATACGCTTCATCAATGAATGATGAGTCACCCCTGATGGAGGATTCTCTTGATAATTCAAATCTTGATGAATATACTGACATAACTGCCAATCCAGACACGAATGGAGATATGGACGAGTACACAAAAGCATTAAATTCACTTTACAGTACAAAGAGGAAATAAACGTGGAAAGTTGAACTAGACAGTTATCTAAATTTGGGCCGAGAAAAGAACGACGTAGATATTTTAGAATGGTGGTCTCAGCAGGAAAAAACATTCCCTCATTTGTCAAAAATGGTTCGCGATTTTTTGCCGATCTGTGGATCAAGTATTCCCTCTGAACGTTTTTTTTTTTCAAAAGCAGGGCTTATCGTGAGAAAGCACAGAAACCGACTGAGGAACAGAAACATTGAGGCACTTTTATGTATGAATTCTTGGTTTATATCTGACTTGGCCACAATAATAAAAGCCCAGTTATTGAACTGCTCGGAAAAGTCCTAAAGGCTTGTTTAAACTGCAAATAATTTTTCTTTGTGTATACTTGTCATAAAATAAGCTTTCAGAAAGATTACAAATTACAATGTATAGAGAATTTATCACATATCGTATATATTGTATTCAATGTTTATTGATTATGCGTGGATATATAATATATTTAAGCTCTTTACATGTTTGAAAAAAAACAGTGAATTATATTAGATATTTATGGATTTGGAAAAAAAACATAGGGAACTCCCAAGGAAAATAAATCGATAGATTGTTAGAAAAAAGTTCGAATTTTATTGATATTCTCCTTAACATTTTCAGGAAAGCGACGTTCAATTTTATCTCAAGTGCAAAAAAACATGAAATACGTTTTCCTGATTACCATTAATCCTAAGACAAAAATCTAATCAAAAATAATCAAAAATATTTACATCGGTCTTCTTTTATCAAATGGTGAATAGTACGCCACTCTCGTCTCGGCTCTTCGCGAGACGAGACGAGAGTCGGGTGGCGATAGGCGAGACAACTACGTGCTCTCAAAACTCAAAATAAATTTGGATAAATACCCCTCATTAAAAAGGTATATCATTGTGAATTATAAGTATTTTGAAACAACTCAATAAATTTTTGAGTTTGTTGCGTTGTTTTATAAGCCATTATATATATAAGCCACAATACACTTTCCATTGTTGATATATCAAATGAAAAAAAAATCCGTCGCACATCCATTAATTAATGGATACCGAAAATTTTGACTGAAATTGCCTATACATTTTTTGAAAATTTCCATCAAGTGACAATCCCACTGAAATTTCAAGAGATTCCGTTATTGAAAATTCACCATTTGATAAAAGAAGACCGATGTAAATATTTTTGATTATTTTCGATTAGATTTTTGTCTTAGGATTAATGTTAATCAGGAAAACGCATTTCATGTTTTTTTGCACTTGAGATAAAATTGAACGTCGCTTTCCTGAAAATGTTAAGGAGAATATCAATAAAATTCGAACTTTTTTCTAACAATCTATCGATTTATTTTCCTTGGGAGTTCCCTATGTTTTTTTTCCAAATCCATAAATATCTAATATAATTCACTGTTTTTTTTCAAACATGTAAAGAGCTTAAATATATTATATATCCACGCATAATCAATAAACATTGAATACAATATATACGATATGTGATAAATTCTCTATACATTGTAATTTGTAATCTTTCTGAAAGCTTATTTTATGACAAGTATACACAAAGAAAAATTATTTGCAGTTTAAACAAGCCTTTAGGACTTTTCCGAGCAGTTCAATAACTGGGCTTTTATTATTGTGGCCAAGTCAGATATAAACCAAGAATTCATACATAAAAGTGCCTCAATGTTTCTGTTCCTCAGTCGGTTTCTGTGCTTTCTCACGATAAGCCCTGCTTTTGAAAAAATACGTTCAGAAGGAATACTTGATCCACAGATCGGCAAAAAATCGCGAACCATTTTTGCCAAATGAGGGAATGTTTTTTCCTGCTGAGACCACCATTCTAAAATATCTACGTCTTTATTCTCTCGGCCCAAATTTAGATAAGTGTCTAGTACAACTTTCCACGTTTATTTCCTCTTTGTACTGTAAAGTGAATTTAATGCTTTTGTGTACTCGTCCATATCTCCATTCGTGTCTGTATTGGCAGTTATGTCAGTATATTCATCAAGATTTGAATTATCAGGAGAATCCTCCATCAGGGGTGACTCATCATTCATTGATGAAGCGTATTTTATTCTAAATATTTCTTCAATTTTTTTGTACGACTCTTCCTTAAGGTCTCGCCCCCATGTTGTTTTATCAAAAGTCTCTACCTTGTGGCGCGGATCCGAAACCAAAACTGCGCCATAAATCCAGCTGGTTTTGTTACAATGCGTAAGTAATTTATCACGCCCTGCTTGGAATGCCAGAATGAGATTTTCATCAACTTCGTCACGGTCGGGTTTGTCATTCATATTTTTGCAGTCTCTCGATACTATCAAGCAAAATGTTGACTCCTACAATAACGGACGGAAGAGTAGGATATCGATCATCCCCCAAGGTCAATGAAAATTTCTTGCAACATTGCAAGAACATTTGTAACTGTTTGAGCAGAATCCATTCGTCTTCTCCAATTACAAGATGGGATAACTTTGGAGTATTATGCGATAAATTGCATATTGATTTTTGCATTCTTAATCCTGCAGTGATTAAATCGTGTGTGCTGTGCCATCTTGTCGAAACATCCATTGGTAAATGGATATAATCTTTCTGGAAGACTTTGCAATAATTTTTCACCTGAATCCTCAGTTGTTCAGACTTTCTCAATTTCTTGCAGATAGCTCGCAGCTTCACAACAGGGGAATTTATTAAATGAACATGTTCATCTCCGTCAGTTTGTTGCTCTTCACATTCATCGATTTCTTCATCAGAATCATCCTCTTCCGTCTAGTCAGTTGCTGGATCTAAAATACTTTCTTCACAGTAATCAAGTTGTTACATCTTTAGAATATCTTGAACCAGTAAATTGATGATATAGACGAAGCCATTGAAGTCTTGATTCTGAACGTCGAAGGACAGGTTATTTGGATGTAATAATTTGCCGAATTCTCTCATGAACGCAGTGTTAACAGAGGCATTATCGAGTGTAATGCCCTGTACCTTCTCCAGCAATCCAGCTGCTTCCAAAGATGTATAGAACAAATGAGCCATATCAATACCCGCGTGGCGTCCATTACAAGGAACAAAATCGATTGCCAATGACTTGAAGTTCAAGAACTCATCGATGAAATGAGCTGTAATTTCGTAGTATGATTTCCCTTTGACGTCCATCCGTCCGTTGTGAAGGAAATCAGGGAGTCATTTTTCTGGAGAATGCTCATGACTTTTGTTCGCATTTGTTGATACGTGCCAGAAATGAGAACAGTCATAGCAGTTCTTTTCGCGTATTGAAATTTGGGACTAACACCTTATAAAATCGTTTGTGTAGCCTGATAGCTGAAGAAGCTCAGTGGAAAATATTTGATGGATAGCCATTCCACCAGGCTCAAGTGAAACGAACGTTCGTCTTTAATCCGAGAAAAATGTTTTTCTTTTAGTGGAAAATAGTTACGCTGACTATAATTATTGTAAAAGGTTAGAGTCGGATATGTATGCTCAATTTTCCCAAAGCGAATGGCTAAACGAATATCTGAAATAAAAACTCATTGCGATTTGAAACAAACATTTTCCTTGACAACAGGTCTTATGTATTTTTCGCATAAAACCCACCCAATACTCGTGAAAAATGGACGAATAGTTTTCAAGGAAAACCGAGAATATGAGTGTTCGTGATGTACCAACGAGATAGAAGGCTAAAAATTTAGGAGGAGGCTTCTTTCAATGTTCCTAAAAAATGGTAAAATTTTCAGACAAATCGAAACTTAGTCGCTGGATGACTGGTCGATAATTGGTGGAATATACCATATAATGGAAAAATACATATAGCAATCTGAAACTCAATATTTAACTGTCTATTTAAGTTAGAGGGATTGAATTGTTGGAAATCTCTGATGGAAAATTTTACATGCTTATAGCCTCTTTGGTAGGGGGTGGGGGGGGGGCAAAATGGACCAAGGGGGCAAAACGGACCGGGGGGCAAAATGGACCCCTAAAAAAATTTTTTTTTTCTCATGAATAAAATTTTCCAAAATTCATCACTGAATAGGAGGGGTGAGAGTGATGGAGGAGGAGGTGGTGGTGAAAATTGAGAACAACATCATGGTAAGATAACTTCATTCCAATGAATACGAAATAGTATATTTCGATACGAGTGAGACAGAATTTTCACGAGTGTGAAGTTGAACGCCAATCACACGAGCTGAAAATTCCTGTCTCACATGTGTCGAACAATAGTTTTTGACAGTGATGTTACGTTCAGCGAGTGGCGAACTGTGCCTTTTTTCGTTTACTAGTAAACGAAAAGACACTTTTCGACATCAGGTGAACGTAGCAGCAGTGTCAAAAATGTCCACGTTCTAATCAAAAGTCTTGGTGAAATTGGATCGAATGATGATGAATAAGAACAATGATGATGAATAACAAAATAAATAATAACAGTGATGATTAATAAAAATAATAAATAATAACAGTGATGATTATTAACAATAATGAATAATAACAAATATAAAATATGAGGTTAGTAATAAATAACAAAGTTTTAGTCTGATTCTTTGCACTCCTCACAAAAAAAGTACATGTGCCTGGGTGGTAATTTCTTTCAGAACAGCTAGGTGGCAGCACTCCTGATTTTTCGAATTCGAATATTCATCTCCATATTCATCTTCATATTCATCTCCATTAGCCATTATTAATAATCAACAGAGAACTAACAAAGAATACGTGCACTATGACTAATTCAATTGAATAAAAATGGTCAGAAATTATAAACGAACGACAGATAGACAGGACTGGGATGCAGTTTCAATGGCCAAAGGCATAATTGATTATGTGGAAGGTTCATCAGAGTCATTAAACCCACCAGGGTATAAACAAATTGCAGAAAGATATGGATTACCCCCCATAATCTTCAAACGTCGAGTTGAATGTTGCAGAAAGAATCCTGATCTTCAATTGGCAGTTGAGAAAGGTAACATTCAACATTTTTCCATATTTCACTCAACAATCATTCTCCAATTTTTTTGAGATAAGAAATGATTTATTTGATTCAGTAGCAAACTGATGTTGGGTTAGGTTTTTGCATTTCCCTCAGAAATGAGTAATTTTAGGAGAAAAAGTGAGAAGACCGTTTTCGTAGCTGAGAGAATTACTCAGAAAAAATAATTTTTGACATTTTATCCTAAAATTTCTCATTATCAACATGATCAAATATCAAGAGTTATGGGCAACATCAACTTGTCCACTTCTCTGCTTCATTCATATTTTTTTCCATAACTAGCAGGATTGATTTTAATTTTTTAATTTGTTTGATATCTAGGATTAGGAAGTTTGAAGCCAACTTTTTCAAAAACACAAGAAGTTGAAATCTGTCATTATGTGTTGGAGATGGAGAGTAGACTCCATGGATTAACATCCAAAGACTTATGCATACTCGCACATGATTTGGCAGAGAAGAATAACATCCCCCACCAATTCACACATGGTAGAGCTGGCGCAGATTGGCGTCGAGGGTTTATGAAGCGAAACTCTGTCTTATCTCTACGCAAGCCTCAACCTACTTCCCAAGCCAGAGCTAAAGGATTCAATAGAGAGGCTGTGGCAAGATTTATGAGTTTGATAGCACCAATTATAGCTGAGGATAATTTAACTAATAAGGACATTTATAACGTTGATGAATGTGGTATCACCACTGTTCCCAAGCATCAAAGAAAAAAAAAAACTTTTTTTTAGGGGTCCATTTTGCCCCCAGGGGTCCGTTTTGCCCCCCGGTCCGTTTTGCCCCGCCCCTCCCCTATATAAAGAAACAGAACTTACCGACGATGATTTCGAATAATTGATGTTTTTTGTTGTTTGATCGGCACTCCCATTTTGACTGGACGAAAAAAGCTTAGCATAAATGTCAATGTGCTTTGTCTCCAAGTAGTACCCTGTACCTGATGTGTTGTTATTTTTCTTCATTTTTATTTCACGTGATACGTGAGCTGCTTTATAAAGTTTAAAAATTCCATATTTAATGCCATCGTCTGAAATCCCATCGAAATAGGGACGATATCGTGCACCAATGAGTGAATCCTCGGCATTTGGTCATCTTTCAACAGTGTTCGGTGGACAGTTGTCGGTGGCTCCAACTGTTTATCACAAACAATTGTCCTTGCTTTTTTCGATTTACTTGAATTGCTCAACACTGAGTCCTGATTTTTTCGGTTCATGGCGAAAAGCAAAAAAAAATACAATAAATCACTTAAACAACTCAACCATCGAAAACCACGATATCAGAAGAAGCACAATTGAATAAAAAATTTGGAATCTAAAATGTCTTGAACACTAGGGTCACAAGTCCTCAATCACATTAAAAAGGGAAAAATGGAAAAAAAATCCAACAACGTAGTGTTATTTACTTTTGAAGCTCGCTTTCGCACTAGTTAAGAACGTTTGAAGTGCACTGGTCATCAGTTCGACTGCAACTGATAGAAAAGGTACTGTCGCAATTTTTCAGATTTTCCGAAAACCCTCAAGTACGGAAAAGCACATGAAAAAATTCGAATGGGAGAGGAAAGGGTATAGTAGAGGTCAAAAAAAAAATGAGAGAAGAATACAGTGACGATATGGAAAAAAATAATGAAGTATTTTATTAATAATATATCTGTTCATTGATTCATCGCCGGATATTTTATTGATCATTTTTAAGTCTTAATTTTCCAACACAAATGTCATCTATATATGAACTATTTGATATCATATACCATCATTTTTTTAATAATTATTGCATGAAAAAAACAATCCATATAAACACATAAATTCGTTTTGTTTAGTGAGCGCCAGAGAGAGGCCCAAATGAATTCGAGGGACGAGAAGGCGAGAGAACGAGAGTCTCGTATTCTCGTCTGTTCTCGACCTGAGAAATCGAGACGAGAGCGGGATTCTTTCTCGACTGACGAGAAGAGACGAGATTACTATGCCCGGGTGGCGAGACGAGACGAGATGAGAGGCATCAGTTTCTCGTCTCGTCTCGTCTCGCGTCATCACTAGAATTTTCCGCTATACTTTCTGGTCTTTTTATCGAATTCAATTACCATTGAAATTTCAAGGAATTTCGTCACTGAAAATTCATAACTTCATGGAAAATTCAAAGAGAACTGTAAATTTCCATTCCATTTTTCCCTGAAAATGAATAGAAAACCAGATAATTCCGATAAATATTTTCTAGAATTTTCGGGACAGTGACACTAAATGCGATTTAAGAGGAGAAAAATAATGAAATTTCAGATTTCACTGAAAATTCAATGTAGGGGGGGGGGGGCAAAACGGACCGGGGGGCAAAACGGACCCCTNCAAAATTCATCACTGAATAGGAGGGGTGAGAATGATGGAGGAGGAGGTGGTGGTCGGTGGGTGATGGAGTTAGACGCCAGATACTATTTTTGAACCAGTTAAACCCCGCAGGAAAGTTTTTTCTTTCAATAATGACACCTTTTTCACTTCGTAATTGACTTTTATAATTTATTATTAGAGGTGAACGTGAAAAGTATACTGCCATTAATGAAAATTGAGAACAACATCATGGTAAGATAACTTCATTCTAATGAATACGAAAATGTCCACGTTCTAATCAAAAGTCTTGGTGAAATTGGATGGAATGATGATGAATAAGAACAATGATGATTAATAACAATAATAAATAACTTCCATATCCCGGGAAGTTAATAATAACAGTGATGATTAATAAAAATAAGAAATAATAACAGTGATGATTAATAACAAAAATAAATAATAACAATGATGATGAATTTTCATAATGAATAATAACAAATATAAAATATGAGGTTAGTAATAAATAATAAAGTTTTAGTCTGATTCTTTGCACTCGTCACAAAAAAAGTACGTGGGTCCTGCATTTTCATCAATGTTAGCACAGGTACAATGAGCCCAACCGTTGCAACTCTGGCACTGAATCCACTCCCCACCACTGTCATAAAAACGTTTTTCACAATAAATGTATGGAACATTGTCTGCATCATTGGATTTCTTTCTGATTCCCCTCAAACTTGCCCCCCGGCCCGTTTTGCCCCGTTGGTCCGTTTTGCCCCGTTGGTCCGTTTTGCCCCCCCTCCCCTAATTTGACACTGAATATTCGTATCGCATTGGAAATTCAAATAAATTAAGGAATTCCCGTCTTTATGCTGCTTACAATTCTGGGATTTTAATGAATTGTCGGTGAAACCTGAAATAATTTTTTTCATAATTTTTTTTCCCTAAATCGCATTCAGTGTCACTATCCTGAAAATTAGTAGTTAACTTAGAAAAAAAATTTTTTTTTATAACAGTGCATATGAAATTGAAGCTATACCATTAGGTTTTCCGACGGCGCCGGTTCACTCTCATTATCTGCCATAGTTTCGAAATCCTCTGATTTTTAAAAGAGTCATACATTTTCATTTAAGTTCGTATGACATATGGACGCCGTACTTGAGGGTTTCGGGCCATGCGCAATCGTACAATCCAGGATTTTTCCATGATTTCCCTCGTACTCCTAGTACGAATTCAGACCAGTTGGAAGAAAAGTCATGGATACGCAATTCAATGAAGTGGACACTTATAAAACTGTACCGGTAGTGAGAAGTGAATTCGAATGAAAATAAATGGACAATGGCATTTTTAAAATAAACGAGTACAGTTATTATTGCTAATCAATTAGTACATTATGTCATCAGGTGATATAAGTATTATCTGGTGAATGTGACTTTATAATCCGAGCCGAAGGCAAGGATTATAATCACATTCATCAGATAATACTTTTATCGTCGTGTGACATACAATATTTTTCGTCGCTGGGCCCGAAAACCGCGATCTAACCGAGCGAAGCGAAGGTAGAATCGCGGTTTTCTCAGGCCCAGTGACGAAAAAGCAATTTGCTTCCGAATGGAGTCTCTTTTCTTAATTCTTGTTTTACTATTTTCTTCTTCTATTTTTTCATGTCACAGTACGCATTATCCTAACACAAAAAATTGGAAACTTAATTTTGAGCGATTACGAAGCTTCCATCTGGAAGCAACAATAATTAACTCATGAATCCCGTCCATTAACATCCACAATGATCAATTTCTCGATCACAAACCTTTGACTTCACAATTCCATATCATGAATGACCAAAGAAAAAAAAACAAGACAAAAAGGAAACATTATTCCTGAATCAGCAAAATCAAAATCACTACGTGCATACAACCCAAGTGCGTGACCTAAAACCATCAACTCCGTCATTTTCTCAGGTGTGCAAAACAAAATACGCGAAAAAATACGTAATGCTACTTCACTAATTCCCAGTCATTAAAAATAATAATAATGCATAGATATGTCCCGGTGAGTTGAGATGAGTGGGTCAAGTGTACACTGTCAGATTATTTTCATGGTTCTGACAGAGAGACTTGCTGCAAAAATAAAAAAGCAGGCGAAACGCTTTCGATGATTGGGTCACGGTCACTGCAACAATGTTATGAAATAATCTAAAAAACGAGTTCTAGGTAAATTTAGTAGTCATGGGAAGTGATGTTGACAATCAATTCGGTAGTTTTTTTTGTCAGTTTCAATTTACAACTTGAAATCGATTGTATAATTTGTAGGATTCTACTTTACTTATGTAGTAGCATCCCGCTATTATTTTTGCACAGTTGATGGAACCGGTTGGCGGAGGTATCTCGGGGTGTACGTATACAATGTCCTTGACTACGGCCATCTATAATATTAAACGTAGAACTATCCGAATGGAGCATTCTGACTCATTTATACTTGACTTCTCTACCTTTGTAAAGAAGTACAAATGTTGTAAGACAGTTGTAAAGGTGCAGGTGGCATTGGTCTTTCGCAACAAGAAATCGAAAGTTATTTGGTCGACGATCCGTATTATCTACAACTTCTATACCCTCTTTTTTTATTTCCAGATCGATTAATTTCGATTGCAAGCCATTCATTGTAGTAATTTGACGATAATTATTGAGAATCATTGTTAAATGATTTTTATTCATTGTTAATTGAGTTGCGGTAGGGGTGAGAGTTTAAAGGTCAAGGTGAGGGTTGGGTAAGAGGACGGAGTAACATTTTTTTCTCTCAAATTTTGTTTTTCTAATTCCGAATACGTAAGGTTGTTATTGAGGGACCATCCTTGAGGCAAGGACGAATAATTGAAGATTCTAAGGAGGTTTTTTATGCTTGATGGAAGACGAGTGAGTGGAAATGGTGGGGTTCAGATATTGAGGGGATAATTAAATATCCGACGATTGCGTTGCACTTAAATCACAAGAATCATCATGATTTTCTAACTACCATTTCATTAAAAAATGTTGTAACAGATGGCAAAGAAGGTTTCTCCAATTTTTCGTAATGATAATAAGAACTTTTTATCTTCTTCTTAGAGGAAATTTTCCTACTTTATCATCATGGGATTCAAACAATGAAGTTACCATCTGTTGGTTCCAGATGAAGTGCAGTTTTGCGTGTCATTGAGTTGGTTCGGATCTCACAAGATGTCGCTACCTGGTTCAAAAATATCAAAATTATTTCAAAATTGGAATGATGGATTGGAAATTTTTGAATAAGGGATAGAGATTTCTTGAAGGCACTAATCTTCATGCTAAGTGATCATATTAGAATGGATCCAATGCACTGAGAAAAACAATTATTTTTTCCCAATATCCATCTACTTGAGATGAGTATTTATTTATTCAATGCCGTATTTCTTAATTTGAGTTATTCCCAGGCAATCCCCATTAGGTTTCAATTTTGTCAATTATATTCCTCTAGACGACGATCATGTTCGTTATGAACTTGAGTGAACTTCTTCAATAATGATCACCATTAAAAAATTAATCGAAATTCTTCCCCCTAGAAAATAAGAAATTCAGGAAAACTCAATAATCATTGGAGGAATTCATTGGAGGAGATGGGCAGCATAATCATTATCTAGAGCAACATGATTGTTATAATTGAAACCTAATCAAGCTCGTGGGGGAATGACTCGATTAGGAAAATACGATTTTGGAAAAATATATGCTTCTCCAGTAAATGAATATTTGGTAAATTAATTTTTTGCTCAGTGTGTATCATGGTAAATCTTTTTCGTACACTTTTTTACAGTTTTTTTTTGTAGATTCAAGATTTAATTGCTGAACTAATCCGTTACCTTTCCCATACTATTGTTATTTAAATTCGATTTTATGAAAGAACTACAAAAGTCGCCATAACACAGTGAGAGTGTAGTGCCAACTACATCAGGCTATCACTCTCAAAGGACGATTTATCTATTGTCTCTCTCTCCAGAGTCACGTGATATATGGATAATTTCCTCCTCGCTCTATCTATTGGTCAAGTACCTGCTCGACCGAATTACTTGACATTATTTCGTATTCAGCACATACGGAGAAAAAAGTCGTAGAAAAATTACCAAACATGTCAAATAATCGTGAAGCAACCCTAAATAGGAGAAAAAGTGCGAGGTTACTAGTGAATGTTACTCCGCTGGCCCGGGAAAATTGACTACACCCCAGGTAAGAATTGACGATAGAAACAGGGCTCATCAAGTCCTGAACCAAGGCTCGGAAATGCTCAATCAGGGCTGGGGCTCAGGTTTGGATCAATCCTCCTTCAGCCCTAAAATGATAACCTCGTTTCAGGCTTAGTCCGCAAGGCTTGAACGAGGCTCGGTGCCAAGGCTTGATTCAAGCCTTGAATTACCAAATTTTAAAGGCTCAATCGAGCTTCGGCTAAATAAACTGGGGTATTGTTTACAGATATTTGTACAAACAATTTCTTATTGCCTCATAACCCTTTTTATGAATTTAGAGTAACCTATGAAAGAGAGTGCGGTCGGACCGTACGTCACTGTTGCTAAGCGTTGTTGGTGATTGTAATTGTTGGTTAATTAACAATGGATGGGAAAAAAATTATTATCATCATTAGTTTCTATTAATTATTCGTCCTGGATTATTACCGCGCACCTGGAAATTGAAATACAATGGAATCAAACATTTAAAAATTTGCTCCTCTGCTGGGGTACGATCCGGGGTCCTTCTGATCCGTAGACAAGCGCGCTATCCACTGGGCTACCTGCGACTTCGTAGGATGATACATTTTTTTCGGGTATAAAAATTCAACTTGTGTTAATGTTATTTTGTTGTTTTGTTGATATCCTAATTAAACTTCCTAAACTTGAATGAATGATAGGTCCAATGGATTTACGAGTTCAGAATCGATTGATTCATTAATTATAGATAAGGATAATAATAATTATGTAGCCACGTGCACAAAGAGCTGCTCTAGGCCTGGGGTTAGCTTAGATAACTTGGCGGAAAATTATAGCTATGTTTGTAGATGATGAGAATGTTTTCACCACCATTAGCTCATGAGTATTGATATACAAATTGAGGAAATTAATCGGAAGTAACTTTAATTTTCGAGGCCTTGCTGAGCCCTGAATAAGTCTTGACGTACTGAGCCTAAATACTGAAAGCCTGGACTAGGCCTGAATTGAGCCTCGCCAATGGCCCCTTTAATCATCCTCATTTGAAGCTCAAGTGAACGGTGAAACCAAGCCTATCCCAGGCCTGGATAACTGAGCCTCACCAACCCTGGGCTCATACAGGCCTGTTCTCATTGTCAACCTATGTAATTCTTACCTGGGACGTGAGGGTGATTTGCACCGAAACTTTAAAATTCACCCTGCGCACTATAAAAAATAATCCTAATGAACGTGAATAATTGCTCTAATTTTTCGTATTGTTTTTCTGTACCGGAGAATGACTTTTACCGAACTCCTTTGCTAAAAATTCACTTCTGTGCGTCCCCATGTCCTTCAAATGGGTACAAAACAAACAATCCCCTGCCGGTGTGGGACATTTCACCAAACAGGAGGATAATTTTTGCATCCGTAGATGTATTTTTTTACCGGGAAAATCGTAAGATATCCACTAAAAGCCAGTATTTTTTCACTGAATTGCATTTCCCTCCACGATTACTATTCGTGTAGTAAACTTTGTTACGATTTGCAAGATAATTTTTATCTAACTTTTCTGTCCGTGCAGTTGTATACTTCCTATCATCGGGCTTCATCCCAACTCTGTATATATTTTTTCGTGACTCACGATAAAAGGATTACTAAGCAATCGAGTGCGTCCTTATTTCTAATGCATACAAAAACCTTAGTCTCTGTAGGGCGGGGGGGGGGGGTTGTAGATTTTGTGACGTAAAATGCAAGGGGTAGTCCATGATTGTAAGGGCTTGTGACTAAAGAGGGTTGGAGGAGCTCTAAGGAGTCCAAAATACGCGTAACCTAATTTTTGAACTGTCCCTGATTGATTTCATTCACTTCATGGGCTTCGTTTTGCTTCGAGGAATCCAATGCTATAATACTCGAAGGACCGGTATTATTTACAAATCCACGAATTACACTGTATTCCCCAAGCCCATTATGCCAGTGCATAATGGCTTATCAATTAGGATTGAACATAAATCCAGTAGTTGAGCATATCCTCGTAATGTCAGCGAAAACGTGAATACAAATTAGTGGGGTTGACGCTCGATCGCAAGTAATTTCCATTTTCATTACTATCTAAACAGTCCACTATTTCCATTTATTACTCAAATTGATCCTACATATCAAATCTTTGCATAATCATTGTAATTGTCAGTCTAAATCCGTGGTTACTCGGGCGGGCGTCGATTTTCTGTATCTCTTGGGGTTTCTAAATCCATAGATGTAGTGTAAGCTCAATGCAACGAGATAAAATAATGATGGAAACTGTGTTATATGATAACTTGTATTTTAAATCAACTAATCATGCGGCAACACGGTTGCCTTTTATTTCGTTTTCTGGAGATTTGAAATATTTAAGCATTCAAAATTAATATATGATACTTTTGTCATGTCATTGTCTGAATATGGAAACCTTTTATGAATATTTCATGTTTTTCAGCTGACGGATCGGATAAATTCCCCAAGATACACTGGACAAAGTCGGTGAAAAACAAAAAAAAAGTATATTATGATACATGTGCATTAGGGAATTAAATAGTAAACCTTACTATGGCCACACGAGAGATTACTATGGTAACATAGTAAAAGGGTTTTCAACTGTCCCTACATTGTAATCCTTATTATGCCCCACGATAACACGGAAACAACATACTTGAATCAAGTATCAAATATACTTGAATCAAGTATATATTTCTTCAGTCGTGTATATAATATACTTCAGCAGTAAATTGAAAATTGAAACCCAATTGGGAATATTGAATTAGCGCAGACTTTATTCACTGATAGAAAGGATTAGTTATTGTTAACGAATGGATTTGGTTGGAGACGAGGGTTTATTCAGTCACACCAAATGTTCATTCGTTAATAGTTAACAAATGCATATTTGAGGAGGCTTGTCTGGCTCAATATTCACCTTTCAAGTGAATCATTCGTTAACTATTAACGAATATTCATTTGGTCATATTCAACTCTACCATTCGTTAATAGTTAACGAATCTCGTTTGGAATAAATGAATCAGTCTATCAATGTTTATATCAGAAATTTTGTCCTTGGATATCAATATTATTTATTTCAAAGTGAAAAAATCGCTCATGATTTTCACTATATTGCATTTAGATTCGCCTATTTTTAAGGGATAACGGAAGGCCATCCTTTCCTCGAAATTTTCAAACAAATTTCCGGCGCAAATTTATCAATATTTTTTGAGCCCATAGCACATTGATCTTTATCATCGCTTCCTCGATATTAATGTGCTTTGATTTGTAAAAATATCGATAACATTCAGCAGGAAATTTGTTCAAAAATTTGGAAAATTAGCAACATTCTGTTACCCTTTAAGAGGCAATGGAACTTACCACTGGAGTAAAAATTAGATTCCAAGTTTATTCGTCTTCAGACGATTATTTAGCAAAACTCAAATTCTTACATCATCAATAATATTGGTATCTATAGTGTAAGAATTTAAAATTTGCAAAATGGTTGTTTGACGACGAAAAAACTTGGAATCCAGTTTCTACTCCGATGATAAGTTCCATTGCCTCTTAATGTAAACACGTTAGAAGAATCATTTAACGTGGGATGCGAGCACAAGAAACTGCACCGTTCGAATTTAAAGCCTTTAGTCGTTCGGGTACTGACGTTTCAACTAGCTCGGCTAAATCCTTTTACTATTATTCACAGCTGCATGAATTTTAAATCAAATTGATTTTTTTCTACGCGAATGATATTGAGGTTTACACAGAATTAATTTTTTTTGGCAATTCTACATCTGAATAATGAGAAAAACATTTTATTACTGGAAAATTCTTACACGTTAATCTTTCGATTTTGCTCCTACTTACACAAGGCGTGAAATATGGGTGAGTAGCCAATCTGTCATCCATCAATGAAAACAATATTATTTTCATTTATTCTATTAGTCCAAGATTTTCCTTGCAAGCACATTATCGCTGTAGATATAGTGAACGGCGAATTGCTAGCAATTCTGTACTTTTATTCATTGATAGCTCACTCCCTCCAATTTAAACTCCCAACAATCCACCGAAAGATTTTGTGATCTTACCCAACTCAAACTCTCAACTTCCCTCCCAATCGTAACATCCCCTACAATTCCTTCCAGTACAATATATCTCGTTCTCACTCGGACATATCCTCATTCCAACCCAAAATCTACCTTCTCTCCCTCTGGTCGCCGTCATTGCCAAGCGAGTTTATGACCCAGACCAACGCCCATAAACTGTACAAATGGTAAATCTACCGTAAGATCATTCCAGCCGAAAATGATGTATCGCTGGTAGCCACTACGACATTGCGTTATGGGATTTCGACCCAAAGTTGACCCGCGAGTCCTTTCACTTTTATATGGACAATTGTAGTTGCCAATAAATTGTATACTGAAATATTGAAGGAAAATTTACACGTCTGTGGTGTTTTTTCTCGGGAAAAAATTCGAAGGTTTTATTTTTGTTTGCTGGATGGTTCCTCATGGGAGCTTTGTAATCATAAAGAGGTTGAAGTTTTCAGTAGTTTAGAATAAAGACACCGCAGATATGTAGTTGAAAGAGGTAACCAAATGTATAGAAGTGTAGGAAATTTGATTAATATTTCGGAATCAAGTCTATCAGAACTGTAGAAGCCTCATACATATCATCATTGACGGGTTTTCAAACATATTAGGAATAGGGTGACTTCAGCATCTTGTTGACAAATTTCAGTATAGAATAGAAAATCGGAAATTCAATGGTAGAAAAATTACTATTAAATTAAATTCCGATAATAGACTTCTAATGAATTGAATACTGTGTTAAACAATTCTCATTCCATTTTCTGCTTTTTTTATTCCCCGTGACTCGCCATCATACGCTTAAGATATATCCCAAAACAATCGGACCCAAAAGTTAGTCCCTATGAGTTTTTGGAAAAGATTATAAAGAACTGAATTTATTGCATTCTCATAAGTTATTGAATTTTTCTATTTTTATGTGCAGATGATGTAATTGATGCAGAGAATAATAACTGTTTGAATCAAATAAGAACTTATTTATTAATTAATTTTTCGAATCAATTAAGGAATGCTTTCACGAAATTTGAATTTTTTAGAGTTGAATATCGCAGAAACTATGGAGTATAAAATTTTACGGAAAATTCACCGTATTCAAAATTGATCAATCTATCACGGACTAGATTTTTAAGAACATCGTAAGAACCATTATTTCATAAGATGGAAAATTCCAGTTTGTGGGGACCTATAGTCCCTGTTTTTCACCTACGCTTTACGTGTTAGAAGCCCGCATTTCATTATTTATAATCTCCTAAACTACGTAGTACAGCTAGTTAGTTTTTTCTTCATTAGCTGGGGAATATTTTAATCATTATCTGCATTGTTGAAAATTATCGACCCAAAATTATTACACATTGTAGGAAGTAATTTACATCATACGGTATTATAAATTTATCATACTTTTGGGTCTCATACCATCTGAGAAAATTCACATACCATTGTAGGAATTTTCATATATACGTCCTGTAAAACTATATCTTGAGTATTATAATTTTCTGATACCGTATTATAATTATCCTATATATGTGGGGTACCATTGTTTTGAGATAAGATGAAAAAATATTAATTTTCATCACGCTGTGATGAAAAATATTGTTCGTAACTCGTGAAAAAATGTTTTTTAGCTCGTGGGATTATATCACTCGCCTTCGGTTCGTGATATAAACCTCCCACTCGCCAAAAAACACTTTTTTGCACTCCTTACGGAATATACTATTTTCAGTTAAGCATTCTTCTCAACAAATATAATTTATGCTTATTGTTTACTACTCTCGCAATCTTACCTGTCAAACCTATAAACCGAAATTAAATTTTTTTATCGCAGAGGGGTTTGAACCTAGGACCTACGGACTCGTAACCTAACGCGTTACCATGGAGCTATCACGCAATTCGTATTGATGATGGTTCGCATCGCCTATATGAATCATAACCTCATGTTCTCAATCAACCATGATTTTGTATGAATTAATGACAGTTTCATATTCTAATTGTTGAATGATTTCATATCAAAATGGCCTTCGGGATAATTTTACTATTATTCTTCAGAGACTCTAAATTATTGTTCAATGGATGTTGTCAATTTATGACTTCTCATAAAAGATGGAAGAAACACGGGGCCATCGAATATTTAAACGAAATTGTTCCAATTGTTTATAATTAATTATAATTGATAATTCTCATATTGGATTCTAATCGTACTGTACCTCCATTGGAAATTATGGGTAGAATTGCATAATAACTCTGTGAATTGAATTTAATTGTGACTCTTTATTCAATTGCACGTACAAGACGCATCTCCATCTTTACTCTAACTTCGTCAGTCGGAGACTAACTGCAAAAGAATAAGAACCAGTACACTGGACTATTTGATGCGCATTTTCCCTTTGCCCTTTGTTCTGTTTTGTTCAGATTATTCGTAGTCATCCGCCATGTGGTCGCCAAGTAATGTAAACACAGTTTTACGAACTTTAGGTTCGAGAATTTTATGGGCTGACACTGAAATGTGTCAAGCTGTGTAGAGAGTGATTTTTGGATCCTATTTCTTTCCTTGAAATCCAACAACCTCCGTTATAGATTTATGCGAATTGCAAAAATTTTACAAATTCAGTATCCAGATATTACATTATCTGAAATTAGGGCAACAAGGTAAAGAACTTATCACTGGGTATCATAAAATTACAATATGGAGTATTAATTTTAAGGTATGCTTAGATGACATTCCTATCGCGAATCACGAAAATATTATACGAGTATGATAAAATTATAATTGAGAATGAATTTTATCACAATGTATGATGAATTTCTTAAACTTTCCTTGATTTTTGCAATTCTTATAATAAAATTCAATGGTTGTGTTATAATATTTGAAGAATTGTGTCTTAGTTTGATTTTTTGATGCAAGTATCATAATTTTCCCATACAATTTTGTCATAAAAGTGTGGTAAATATCATAATTTCTTTTTAACAGTTTATGAAAAACATGGGAACAATCTTTCTAGGAATATACCTTAATTCGGGCTTCGGTGCTCGGCAGGCGTGTATATGGCCAATGTTCAGCCGTCAATCGGGGCCCCAATTTTTGGACCACGATTTTGGACCGATGTTTGGCCATGTTGCATATATCGGCAAACCCTGCATGGGCTTTGTTACTTTGCCACTTGATTAGCTGCGAACACCTCGCATTGTAGCCTATGGTGAAGCCTTTCTCAATTGAACTGTGACGTTTTCACAAACTATAGAAATATTAAGTAAATTATAATTTTTAAAAATTCTAACCGAATGGGCGCCAGTCAATGCTTTTTATTGAGGAGAGGGCATTGACGCCTCTCCGTAGCAAAATTCAGAAGAAAAATACTTAACATCTGAAAATGTCCGACTTCTTAGAATTACGAGTAGACCCTGCTTGTTACAAGGGGGAAGGGGGACGATACCCCTACTCAGGTATATATTCTCTCCTCCACTCTCACACAAAAAAATCCAAAATTTTAATTAACAAAAACTGAAAAAAATATAATTCCTCGAAAAATAAACAAAATAAATACAACAGAGAATTACTCTGGGTTCTGAGGACCTAATATCGCCAAAACAGTGCAAATTGAAATAAAAATAAACGAGATTAATATTTTACATCGATAATGGATAAACCACGGTTACAAATCGTCGACTCATATAAAAAAGATACAAATATAATTGAATTGGATAAATTCCAATAATTCTACCTAAATCAGCAGCAAACTCAATTCAAAGTGACAAGAAAAATAAATGAGGGGATCGACTGAGATTCCCTTACCTCTAATATCTGTACATCAAGTCGATTAAAATCATCGATCGATGCCTAATCTCAAATATTCACAAAGCTAACCTATAATCCTAAATTTGAACTCAAAATTAAACCATAACTGATTAACTTCGGTATTTAAACTCAAATTAGTCAAAATTAATTGTCAAAATTTACAAATTAACGGTAGGAGCTGACCACAACTTCCATGACTCAAGAAAATGCAAACAAAGGTTGGATGGAGACGCCACACGAGAAGCCGAAACAAGGGGCTATGATTCTCGGATTTTAATCAAATTTAAAGAAAATTTGGCTTTGCCCACCTACCTACGTACGGAGAACTATTTCCTCCCAGGATGGACTGCAGCCTAAATGACAAAAAATAATAATTCAACTCCAAACAAACAAAATAAATGCCAATCTGGCAGACCGTATTACTTTGGTGACTACATCTCGCTCTAGCTAGGAGACGACTCTCTTCAAGCGTGCATTGACTTGCTTGAGATGCTTGTTTTTTTCAGATTTTTGGGGAGGGTTCCCCCCTCTAACTATTCGAATCAAATAATTTGATAGGATATCGAAATTTTCTTAAACTCAATCTGAAACTTTACAATTCCAAAATATTCTAAATAATAAAATTTCACAGATACTACTCGTCACCAAATTCTAAATAATTATTTTCACTATTCTAAATTATTTCTCTTGAAATTCTCAAAATTATTTTTGTTGTTTTTATCGCTCCGGTGTCACGTCGTTGTCACTCGAGCATCCCTCGTTGACTTCCAGCTAGTTCTGATCATCGGATAGGGGGGAATTTCTCTCCCGGTCATTCCTCGCATCAGGGTACCCTGGACTACTGACTACTAGCGAGATGTTGGATCCCTGCCCAGAGGACACTTTCTGCTCTCATTTAAAATGCATGTGCCTCGTAGAGGGACGCCGATCCTCATTCTGATTGTCCTAGAGGGGATGGTCCGCATGTTGTCTGGTCCCAAGAGATATTTCTCAGGACCTCCTCTTCTCGACCCATCCCGTTGACTCGGAAATACGACCGTTGGAGAAGACGACATATGTTAAACTTTCATAAGAATGGAGGATTTACTTTCCCCGATTCTCATGGGTAAGAGAAGCCTCCTAGAGTTAATTTATACTCAAAATAGTGCCTTTGAAGAAGGACTTGATATTTTTTACATACAAAAAAAAATATATTTTGGGTTGACGACCTCAGTGGTCACAAAACAATACGCACTCCCGCATTTCCAGATTCCAGTGATAACAATCAGCAGAAACTTGTATTGATGCGCTTAGTGGCTTTGTACCTTTACCCCAAAAAATTTTGCACGAATTATAAATTGATGTCATGATAACCTGTTGGTAGGATATCCAAGGGAAATCAGCGGAAAATTATAACAAGTTTACCCTCAAACTTTCAACCGCATCGATAGATATAAACTTGAAACTTTATATCGATAGAAAAAAAACAATGAATTTTAAAAAGATGTTCATTGCCACAGACACAGCCTTAAATTTTTCTGCATTCTGTTCTTGATTTCAAATATGACTTTCATGAAATTATTTTGGAAAATTGGTAATTCCAATCATTCTTCATAATTTTAACTTGAAGTTAAAATTTTATTCTCAAAAATAAATAAGAAACAATCTAATATATATACATATATATATATATATATATATATATACATCGTTAAAAAAAATGGTATGACTTTTCGCATTAAATACGGGTGATGTACGGGTAATGTAATGGTGACCCGTCAGTTCAGCCTAAACTACGGGATAAAAATATCTTGTGCAGGATAAATCACTGCTGCTAATTATCTGAGCGAAGCCAAATTATCTTGCCAATTTATCTGTAAGCATTCGTATATGGACCAGCAGTTATTGAAAATTTTCAAATTTCAGATTACATAAGCGTGAGAATTTTCCGGGACTGGATTTTAGCCAATCACAGTGCATTATTCGAGGTCACGATGCTCTTTTGTTATCAATTTTTTTTTGCAAATTGCACACTAGCTTCTGGAAATTGCATCTGATAATTGCATAGTAGCTATTCATTTATTTTTAACCAATTGGATGTTTTGCTAGAAGAAGCCCTCGAATACTGCCCTCCGCTTGGCCAAAATCCAGTTCCGAAAAATTCTCCGCCGAATAACCCTCCACCTTCAAAATTAATCGCAATATTTCCCTCAAGCTTCCCTGCAAACAAACAAAAGTGTCAAGTTTTGCAGAAAAATCCCTTGTGCTGCGCACTCAGGATTTTTAGCCGGCAAGACTTGACACTTTCGTTTATTTGCAACGAAGCTATCGGAAATATTCCGATAATTTTGAATATCTCGGGGTATTATAACTGAAAATTAGTGTATCCGTGTCATTTGTCGAATTTTTGACGTACACTACTATTAACAATTTTTTGAAATTTCATTAACAGCCGCATCTGCATTCCCAATGTAGTGAATTTGAAATCAATCTAAGATCAAATCGTTCATTGGATCCCCCATTCATCGGAAAAATCTAACAAAATTGAGTCTTTCATGTGAAGCAGTCACTGATATCTCAATGATAATTGGATTAGCGTTGCTTTGATTTTGTTATGCCCCAAATTTGGTCAGTTGCGTTATTGTTTAATATGTAGACATACAGCATTGTCAGCGTGACACTTGCCAGCGTAAGTGGATTATGATAAGATAAGATAAGATAAGATATGGAGTTTATTGTTTAGAAAGTTAAACAAAGTACAATAGAGATTATTAAAAAAATGAGTTTAAGCAGGAGCCGTGGAAAATAATATCTGAAGATAAGCAAAAGTTGAGAAACATCACAGAAGTGAGTACAAGAACAACAGAGGCAATAGACAATTATCAACGTTGAGCTTCATATTCCCGTAATCAGCATTTCAGCTGGCGCTTGAACGAGGCAAGAGTAGGTAGTTTCCTGATGTGGGAAGGGATATTATTCCAAATCATCGGACCAGCAACAGCCAAAGCGGCCTTAAACTTACCGTCCGTCCTTAAACTTTAAACTTACCGTCCGCCCGGTTATTTGTGACAACCAGAGGCTGTTGCGCAAGGGCTTGGCGGAGAGGTCTAGTGGAGATGTACACAGCAAACAGTTCAGCGAGGTATGCAGGGTTGCCAGTAAGTTGCACTTGGTACCTGATGGAGGCAATAGCAGAGTCCCTGTACCTAGATATAGTTAGCCATCGAAGGGAACGCCTAGCTGCTGAAATAGGCGCATCACGAGGTAGCCCACTCACAAACCGAACAGCCCTGTTGATCAATCGTTGGAGCTGCATGTCAAGGACAACACCCACACCTTGGAGGACAGCCTGGCAGTAGAAAATGTGAGGAAAAATGAGGGCATTGACCAGCAGCTTACGCAGAGGCTCATCCATGTAGCGACATAAGTTGTACAATTGATAGAACGCTGAGTTGATCTTGGAAGTCACCAGCTGGACGTGGTTACCAAAAGTTAATTTGCTGTCGAAGATGACCCCAAGGTTCCTCACACTGCTAACGAATTCAATAGCAGTACCAACACAGCCAAGATGACGCAAGGAGGTCATATCAACGGCGTTGATATAGCGTCTAGCTCCAAAAACAATGGCCGTAGTCTTACTGACATTAAGTTGTAGGCCATTAGCCAAAGCCCAATCATGGATCCGAGAGATGTCAGCATTGAGTTGTTCGAAGCAGTGATGAAGCTCAGTGGGATCACATCCGCAGTAAATCTGGAGGTCATCCGCATAGAAGAGGTAGCGTGAGTTAACAATCTTTCTCCCAATTTCATTGACGAACAGGGAGAACAGAAGAGGACCAAGAATAGACCCCTGAGGCACACCAGCATTGGTCTCTATAAAAGAGGACAGCCCACTCTTACCTTTGCGAACGACCAGTGAGGTAAGAACGAAACCATGCGATGGCGCCAGTCGAAAGGCCAAGGCTGGCTAACTTGTTCAGCAGCAAGGAGTGAGGGACTGTGTCGAAGGCTTGGGAGAAATTGAACAGTACCAAGACAGTAATCTTGTGGTTATCAACATTTCTCCTGACATCATTGATGAGTCTGAGCAGCGCGGTCTGAGTGCTATGATCGGATCTGAATCCACATTGACGAGGGTCAAGTTGACTGTCTTCATGTAGATACGATGATAGCTGATTAAACTCCAGTCTCTCCAGGACTTTCGCTAGAAACGGTAAGAGAGCAATGGGTCGATAGTCAGTAGGTGACTTCGGGGAGCTGACCTTGGCTACTGGGGCTATGACAGCCCGCTTCCAGTTCATGGGAAAAATGCAGTCATCAAATGATTTGTTCATCATGGTCAGGAGACAGTCAGACAGGGCTGGCAGAGTGTTCATCATTATCTTTCTCGATATACCGTCAGCACCAACTGCATTGGATTGCATGGTGGAGATAGCTGCATGAATATTTAACCAGCTTACATGGTTGAAGGAGAACGTTGAGGTGGAAGTGTTGACAGCCACCCAAGTAGGCGGCAGCGGCAACGTGCAGTGAGGCAATTGATCATTTAGCCGTACCGTGGAGACAGCAGCAAAGTGAGAGTTCAGAGTGTCAGCAGAGATAGCAGGGCTAACGCCCGAGCCAAGAATCAGTGCCAGATTACGAAGCTCTTTCCAGAGAGCAGCACCTGATAGTCCAGAGACTGGTGGAGACTTCTGGCTTGGCGGAATTCAAGCAGCCGCGAAGGAAGTCTAATGAGTTTGAATTATCGATAGAGATGCTGCACCTGCCGATAAGATGATCGCAGATCATCATTGAGCCAGGGCACAATTTCAGCCGAGTTCACCAACACCTGACGAAGGGAGGTGTGAGTATCAACCAACTCTATGAACATGTTAGTGACAGCCTGCGCAAAACTATCAGCATCATGCAGTACTGGATCCAGTTCACTCTGTAGGGCCCTTTGGAAGATCTTGATGACATCAAGACTCTGAAGGCGTGATAATTGGCGAGACGAGGTGAACTTTGCCCTAGGTTTGCAACCACCAACAGCTAACGAGACAGAAATGAGATGATGCCCAGCAGCCAATGGACAATCAGAGGTAAAGTAGCCACTGGTGGAATCACAGACATCAACAAGGCAAAGATCAAGTCACGTGGAAGATGAGAGAGTGGAGTGGGTAACTCCATGATTCACCAACTACAGGGAGACATCATTCATCATTGACCGTATTAGCGTCGCATCAGAGTTTGAAGACAATTGATCGACATTGAAATCACCCATAATTATTTTGTGACTGTAGCCATCTACTGCAGCCGCCAGGAGATCAGTAAAGTTGACGGGAACATGAAAAGAATCATGCGGTGGGCGATAGATAGCACCAACAAAGATAGATGATGAGTCAGCTGGTTTAATATCACAAAAAAGGTACTCTAAATGCCCTGGCTTCCCAGTCTAGACAGTAGTTGATGCCGATATGACAGTTGCTGACACAAAGTCATGATAGTAGATAGCAACACCGCCACCATGCACATTGCGATCGCATCTTAGCAGATTGTAGTTAGACTGCTGTTAGTTAGGCTGCTGACAGCCATGTTTCAGTGACTACAATGGCATGGTAGACCAAGGGCTGAGTAGTAAGGAAACTTTCAATGGTATCGAGTCGACAGCGAAGACAGTTTACATTGAGGCAACAGACATTAAATTGGTTTGTATCAACAGTGGCTGGAGAAGATGACTGAGAGAATGACGCTGGTGTGAGTAGAGACAGTGAGGATGACGAATCAAGTTGAGTTTGCTGTGGTCGAAAGGTGGAGCAGGCAGCAGCAGCAGCTAATGATCAGGACGATTGATCTCGGTGGAGACTGGCAATTCTGTCAATATCAGCATACGAGTTGATAGTGTAAATCAAGTCGCCCTCCTTGAATTTGGCAAAAACAACCTCATTTTTGGCCCAGACAAATCGAAAACCAGACTGTTTCAGAGTGAATCTTGCCTTGCCCAAGAGCTTATAGGTTTTCGTGGAGATGAGGTCGTTAATATTGACTTGAAAATCACCACCATTCTGCCTCACTGCTGAGGATGAAGATGATAGAGATGAGCAGTCAATAGTGGAGAACATCAGCTTGCCTTTCGCCTTTTTGGCGTCAAGAATGGAGTGGACTTGCTCAGGGGAGGCAAGCTTGAGAGTTGAGACTAATTGACACACGAGAGCGTCGAGATTCGTGAGGCGATGGAGAGGTGGCACTAGAGGTAGTGGCTGAAACATCAGGAGCAGAGTGGCTCACCGATTTCTTCAGGAATCGGACATTGGAGATGGATGAAGGCTCAATGTCAGTCTTGAGAGAATGTAAAACAGCTAGGGCTAACGGGAGAGGGTCGGTGAGACCATCGCTTTCAGAAAATCCAGAAATAATGAGCTCGCTGGACGCTTTCCCGCAATACGTTGAAGTCCGACCGAGCTGCAGTTCACAGCAGCAACGACACGCTGAAGTGTGGTAGCATCAGATGACGAGAGCAAAGCTGCTGAGGCGGGAGATGTACTCAACTTAGATTGCGTCAAGCCTTGAATCTCCTCGCGTTGTTCAGCTACTACAGCCTCAACATCATCCACACGCTAGAACGAAGCAGCCAATTGGTCTAGGGCTGATAGTTTAGTCTTCACGTCAGAGAGTTCTGATTGGACTGTGTCGAGCTTGCAACAGAGACTGTCGAGATTTTCAGTGCGCTTAGTAATCACCCCAAAGGATTCAAGGATGAAAGCAACGTTTGAATGAGTCGCCAGACTTGAGCCCCCTTGGGCGGAAATTGTAGGTGGAGGCAATGAAGCAAGAGTAGGTAGTGGTGGCATAGGTGAGGTACTCACTACGAGGGGGCTGATCACCCCAGATCTTGAGGAGTTGGAGCCATTGGAGCTAGAGGAGTTGTTGCGAGTCCTCACTCCTGGAACTGCCGAAGAGATGCCCCTTGCAGAGTAGAATGGCTGACATCCGAATTTTAGACCCATTTTCATTGGAAAGAAGCTGGGTTTTCATACATAAAAGATGATCGGGACAGTCACAAACTCGACAGTGTGCCATCCTCCCACCTCCAACGCGCTCACACTTGCCACAAGGCACCTTGTCTGCATCCACCATTTTGTTGGCCATAAAGATGGCGAATGGAAGTAAGTGGGAGAAGCAGAGACTGGTGCTGGTAAACGGACGACTGTCGGCAACGCAGATATCGCAGACAGCGGGTGGTAACGAAGAGCCCTCTGCACTGACCACTTAGTATAATATCCACTCACTAGAGCTGACAGCAAAAGCAGGAAGAGAGAGACAGCCAAGCGATGACAAGGATTTTTAAAAGCAGTTTAAGAAGCAGAAAAACAACCAACAGGAAAGATTAATATCTCCAAATGTTGGTTGCGGGATAATGCATGCAACGAACCCGCAACAGAAAATGCCCGGGGACAGCGATGAGCAGCAGAAACGTTCTAGCAGGGAACAAATTAAACGTGCTTATAGTGTATTCACAGTGAGAGAGAGACGTTGTGCTGACCAAGTGATGAAATGTAAACAATCAATGCATTATTTAAGAGATGGTTGGATCTGCACAGAACAGACCGGAATTGGACTCCGACACCTACAAAAGTCGTAAACTCTTTGTAATCAGTCAGATGACACAGTAATTATAATGATGTAATAAATTCTCGTATTTAAATGCCGATAAACCATTGGTGGGATTTATCCCTTTAAGCTTAGAACCTACTATAATTATAAGTACCCCCCACGCTGGGTACAATATTTGGTGGCAGCGGTGTTCGGCTACAATAATAAGGTATTTAAATTTTCAAGTCGACGTACTGGCATTCCGGTAGCGCTCTAAGTATAACGCACGCTGTTTGCACGCTCTCCTCAAAATACTTGCTTTCTGCAGTTTTCGCCCCCGGGCGGTCTTTCTTGCAGATCTGTTGCATGCGCCTTGTTACAACCAGCGAGTGAGAAATATCCTTGTCTCTTGGTTGGTTGCTTTTCTGCATTTTATCTGGACTTGGAGTGTGCCACTACTGACATAACCTCTTCTCCTGCTCTACCCGTCTCGCTCTCACCCTGTTGTTGTCTCTCTCGCTTCACCTGTCATTTTTGCTGGCTCTGTGCATCGTTGAGTGGCCCCTAGTGAGTAGACTTTGCTCTAACCGGCTTGGGAGTGGCAGATTGATATCCTACCTGCAGCTTGTTCACTCTACCTTATCGGCTGTGGATATGATATCGACTGAAGCTACACCATCGCTGTTAGCTCTCTTACTCACGGAGCATCTGGCCTTCGATCCTAATCCCCATACGCCATTTCTACCGCCGACAAAATGGCTGACGGGGGGGAGAAGATTCACTGTGGGAAGTGTGAACGTGCTGCTAGTGGGAAAATGGTGCATTGTCGAGTCTGTGATATGCATTTTCACCCGGTATGCATGAAAACTCAGAATGTCCCGAACGAAAATGGGGCTAAAATCAGGTTGTGTCAGCCCTGCTATTCTGCAAAGGGGGTATCCTCTCCTCTACCAGCTATGCGCACTCGCCTGACTTCTGCTAGCTCCAATGGATCTAATACATCTCGCTCTGGTGGTGGTGGGAGTCCTAGCGTCATTGTCCGTCCCCCGACATTTCCTGCTCCACCTTCTGGAGGAGAGACTGCGTTGTTAGGCTCAACCAATGTTTGCATTCTTGAGACCCTAGGGATTATCAGCAAATGCACGGAGAACCTGGATGCCCTCTCCACCAAGCTTGACTCTGTCCGGTCTGAACTGGCTACTGTCAAAGTCAAAGTATCAGCTCTCGACCAACTGCCTGCTCTGTTCAAACGCATGGATGACGTCGAGGCGATTGTGGCTATACAACGTGATGAGATTCGTGGACTCCATCAGTCTGTTGCTGATCTCACCGCTCAGCTTAATGCTTCGCCTGCTGCGGCCCCACCATCTTTGTCTTCAACGGATTCTGCTACGCTGCAACGTGTTGTTGCTGCTGTCAACTCGAGCTCTATCAGCCTCCAACATCCTCCTCCGGATTGCCGGACATCAGCAGACTTCCACTGAGCTCATCATCTCAGGATTTCCTGAAAGTGATGGTCTCTCTGAGCCCCAGCCGTTGGCTTTAGCAGTTTTACGAGTGCTGAAATGTGATCTTGACTCCTTCGATGTTTCCAACACTCGGTTTATGAGGAAATCTCAAGGCCATCCTGAATCTGCTGCCATTACCAGCGCTGCCCCTCAACAACCGAGCAGTATTCCTCGCGTACGCGTGTCAATTGAGCTGAAAGTTGCTTCCCCCGAACTGCTTCTCGCCATCATTAATGCCAAGAAAAACAAAAGCAAGTTGATGTTCTCAGATATTGACAACTCATGCTTACCACTGGCTTCTATTCTTCACAGCCAGAATGGTGGTGATTTTCTTATCAACATCAATGAATTGATCTCCACTAAGACGTACAGACTCCTAGGCAAAGCCAGGTCGGTTCTGAAATCGTATGGCTTCAGGTTCATCTGGACGAAGAATGATGCTGTGTATGCCAAATTCAAGGAAGGTGATCTGGTGTACTCTATTAACTCTTACGCTGACATTGATAGAATTGCTGGGCTACGCGCCATCCCTGCTTCCTGATCTCTAGATCCTGCTTCCTCCTCTATACGTCGATCGGACTCTCAACCGGCTCTGACCTTGGATACGTCTATATCTACCACTGCTAATCAATTCAATGCTTGTTGGCTGAATGTAAACTCGCTCCGTTGTCAACTTGATACCATTAAAAGTTTTCTCAGCTCGCAATCCTTAGTCTATTATGTCATTGTCGTTACTGAAACCTGGCTATCTGCTGCCATACCCAGCTTCGTCCTCAAGATTTCTCACTACAATTTGCTAAGATGTTATCGCAATGAGCATGGTGGAGGTGTTGCCATCTCTTACCATGATAGTGTCAAGGCCACTGCTATCTCTGCCTGAAACACCATCTGGACAGGGAAGCCAGGACATGTTGAATATCTCTTCTGCGAGATCCGGCCCGAGGGTTCATCACCAGTCTTCATTGCTGCCATCTACCGCCCCCCCATGCTCCCTTCAATAATCCGGTGAACTTCACTGAGCTTCTTTCAACGGCCCTTGACGGCTATAGTCACAAAGTCATCATGAGGAATTTCAACCCTGGCCAACTTGCTGACCACAATCCTGATGCCAAATATGTTCGAATGCTGCTGAGCGACCTGTCGTTGCAACTAGTGAATCATGGTGTTACTCACTCTACACTTACATCCTCCACCTGGCTAGATCTCTGCGTTACTGATGAGAGTGACACTATCACAGGGTGGTTCACCTCTGATTGCCCTATGGTTGCTGGACATCACCTGATTTCTGCCTCTGTGGCTATCGGTGGCTGCAAGCCTCATGGTTCAGTCATTTCTACTCGCCTTTTATCTCGTCTCCAGAGGGTTGATGTTATCGATAGCTTTCAGCGGACTGTTCAGTGCATCCCTGCGTCTCAATCACCTGATCCTGATGGGTTAGTGAAGATCTTCACCAGTACTTTCATGGATTTGGTGGATGCCCATGCCCCGTTACGGCTGATCACTGTCAATTCCACCAAGGCTGCTCCATGGCTTGATGATAACCTGAAGATGTCGTATAGGCACGTGCAGTATCTGTACCGACGGTTTAAGCGCAGCAGAACATCACAGCGGCTCCTTGAGTTCCGACTGGCCAGACGTCTCCACCTCTCCAAGCTTGCTGAGCCTCGTATCAAGTACTATCACTCTCGGCTTTCTGGACTGTCCGGCAGGAATCTTTGGAATGAGCTTCGCCATCTTGCTCTTATCCCTGGCTCGAGTTCCAGGCCTACTGTTGCTGCTGACGTCTTGAAATCCCACTTTGCAGCAGTCTCTACAGTGTTGCTTGAAGATTTGCCAGACCTTGGGTTGGATCACTCACAGTATACACCATCGACTACTGCCAATAACGTCTCCACTCCAGATCTACTGTTTTCTTTCTCCCGAGTGAGCTGGCTTAATATCCATGCGGCCATATCTTCTATCACATCAAATGCTGTTGGTGCTGATGGGATATCACGGAAGATGATCTTGAACACCTTACCAGCACTAGCTGATATCCTTCTCTCGATCATGAATCAGTCCCTTGAGAGCTGCATCTTTCCTGATGCCTAGCAGAGGGCCATCATTGTCCCGGTGAACAAAGTCTCTTCTCCCAAACATCCCACTGACTACCGTCCCATTGCACTGCTGCCCTTCCTGGCGAAGGTTATGGAGAGGTTGGCGTACAATCAACTTTCGTCGTTTCTTCTGGAGCGCGGCTTGCTTGACCCTCGACAGTGTGGGTTCAGACGGGGCCACAGCACTCAGACGGCATTGCTAACCCTTATCAATGACATCAGGAGGGGCGTTGATGATCGAAAAGTTACCATTTTGGTCCTCTTCGACTTCTCCAAAGCCTTTGACACAGTCTCTCATTTTTTGCTACTGGCCAAACTCACCAGGCTAGGCCTTTCTTCTGGTGCTGTTGCCTGGATTCGATCTTATCTGACTGGTCGTTCTCAAGCAGTGAAGGGTGAACATGGGCTATCTTCTTTTCTCGAAACCAATGCTGGAGTACCCCAAGGGTCTATCCTTGGCCCACTACTATTCTCCCTATTTATCGACGACATCGGCAGTTCGGTCCTCGAAGCCCATCATCTTCTCTATGCTGATGACCTCCGGATATATCTGAAATGTGATCCATCTGAGCTTTCCTTGGGCATTCGGCGACTGAATGCAGATATCTCCAGGATCTAGGAGTGGGCCTCAGCAAATTGTCTCCAACTCAATGTCGGCAAGACTAAAGCTATGATCCTGGGAGTCAAACGCTTTGTCAATGCTGTTGACGTAGTTCAGTTACCCAGACTTGGATGTGATGGTGCAGCTATTGAATTGGTCAGCAGTGTGAGGAATTTGGGGGTCATCATTGACAGTAAATTGACCTTTAGAGATCATGTTCAACTCGTCACTTCTAGGATTAACTCGGCGTTCTATCAGTTATATTACTTACGTAGTTATATTGATGAACCCCTCCGGAAATTACTTTTCAATGCCCTCATTTTTCCTCACATTTTCTATTGCCTATCTGCACTCCAGGGTATGGGCTGTGTGCTTGACCTCCACCTCCAGCGACTCATCAACAGAGCGGTTCGCTTCGTTACTGGGTTGCCACGTGATGCTCCGATCCCTGCAGCTCGGCGAAATCTTGGGTGGCTCTCCATCTGCCGGTATAGAGATTCTAACATCGCGACTATCATGTACCAGGTGTTGAGCACTGGTAATCCGGAATATCTGGCTGAACTCTTCGCAGCCTATACCTCCAGCAGACCTCGCCGACTCATCTTAGCTCAGTAGGCTCTTGTGGTTCCAAACTTCAGAACGGACGCTTACAGAGCCTCCCTGGCTGTGGCTGGCTCGGAGTTGTGGAACGGCATCCCTGCTGTCATCAGGGAACTGCCCACATCCTTGGTTTTCAAGCGCCAGCTTAGGTCCTGGCTATGTACTCGGGAAGAACTGGGCTGACTGCATGCGTCTTACTGGCTAATTCTCTCTGATGTTTTCTATTGCTTTTTCATCACCTATGTGCCAGCGCTACAGCTTTCTCTTGCTTTTCTCTTGCTTTTATCTCATGTGTTTCTCTCAATGTATTTTCTCCTACCTTATATTATCATTTAGTATCATTTGTTTAAATTTCTAAACAATAAACACCTTATCTTATCTTATCTTACTGAGTGACGTTCGCATTTAATTCTGAAATCTACGTACGGAGCGACGTAGTATTGAAACCAAGTCGACGTAAGGAACGACGTTGCATTTTTCAGGTGTGACTGACTAACGGTGCAGTGATCAGGGAACACGTGTCAGCAAATAGCTGAGCGGCCGATGGACTTCGGATTGCAGGGTTTCAGTGAATCAACTTGAGGATACCATTGATATACCTGGGCTACTCGGAGAAGTAAGCATTAAATGAACTACTTGGAGAAGTAGATATCGCGGCTACTTGGAGAAGTAAGCATTGAACAATCTACTTGGATTAGTAGGCAATATTGCAGGTTTTAGGTGGGTCATTGTAACGTGACTCGGGGATACCTGGGGTACTTGGAGGAGTGGATAGTAAATAACGGCAAAGGCTAATGAGTTTTGAGGGTAGATCTGGACAAGTAAGTCGAGATAATTTTCCATTACGTAGATCAAACTCACTGGACTCAGTGGTGCCAGGAGCCGGAGAGAAACTTGCGGGAATATTGCAAGAAGTTATCTTCAGAGCAAGGCGGAATTTGACAGATCGGGATTGGTCTGGGGAAAATATACCACGAGTAAGGCAGCAACGGATGAATGCACTTGGTGATTTCGGAGTGAATCTGCGGAGATATTATTCATTTCATTCGGACGATAGTTTATCCGACGTAGATATGAATTCATCTCACGGATTAAGAGACTGTCCCACTCGCGAGGGTTCCACATGGCTTCCTCGAGGAGAGGGAAAGAGAACATCGGTAATGCAGTTTGGAGCTGTTTGCAAATACTGCAAGTATTCGGATCACGAGGCAGTGGATTGTCATAAGCTGAGAAACAAAGTGGGACTGTCAGACGATCAGGCGATTCTTGTGGGAAAGAAAGAATCAGGCACTGCGAAACCACGTAATTTTGTAGTAAGTAATGAGAGCTTAAAATTGCCAATAGGAGTATTGCAGATTTGTTGAAAATTTGTTCTTGTTGGTGAATTGATTTAGAGAGAGAAATTCAATTTCAATTGTTAAAATTTTGTTAATGTTGATAAAAAAAATTTTATTTGAAAAGGGGAAGAATGTTATGCCCCAGATTTGGTCAAATGCGTTATTGTTTAATATGTGTACATACAGCATTGTCAGCGTGATACTTACCAGCGTAACTGGATTATGCTGACCAAGTGATGAAATGTAAACAATCAATGTATTATTTAAGAGACGGTTGGGTCTGCACTAGGGATGTGAATGACAAAAATGACCGGTCAAATGACGGTCAATTACCGCGGTCATGACGGGTAATTACCTTGTCCATAAATCTGACGATTCGGTCAGGAATTCGAAAAATGACCAATTCAATTCTGACGGTCAATTCTCATCTATATAGATGACACAGAAATTTGTATTCGGTTACTCGGTGTCGGCAAGGTTGCTGGCGATCTTAGGGACCCTACGTCGCCACTAGGGGTCTATGCGACACTAGATAACTAAATTCGTTCAGCAATCAATTCAGGTGAAGAGCTGAGCGAGCTAGATGAGAGAGCCGGTGGCAATTATGAGAATTAAGAAGAGAACTGAAGATGAGCCTCATCCAACATCCTCCTAATTTTACTATGAAGTTTTTGATCATAAAGAGAATATATACAGAGATATATATTTAATTAATTTTGTTGACGTTCATTAAGTTCATGAGTTTAGCATGAATGATCCCGAGTATCGAATTTATGATTGTTTTGCAATTCGTTCCAATAAACATTAACTTTAAATTATGAAATGCGATTCAATTCCTAACTAATGAAATAAAATAACCAAAAATCTGACCGAAAAAATTACCAAAAAGAAAATGACCGTGAATTTGCATCTATATAGAGGAATTTTGGTCATTTTCTCAAATTTTCGACGCTGGTTGTTCATGACTGTCATTTTGCATGGGGAATTATCTCGGTGTCAGAAAATGGTCAGAAAACGGTCAATTTTGCCTGACCTGACCGAATGGAATAAATGACTGTCATTTCACATCCCTAGTCTGCACAGAACAGACCTGAATTGGACTCTGTTGGAATTCATGCCTGAATACAAAAATTAATTTCTTAGTTTAGTTAAACATTTTCTCTTTTCCACCCAAACACTCAGGGTGACATTTATGGCTTTTCTTAGAAAATAGAGACGTGAAGAAAAACAGTCCTCATGGTGAGTCACAAAGGAGAGGCTGAAGAAAATTGAAACAAGGGCCTTTTGTCAAATGGGTCCAGAGAGTGAAAACTCTCATGACTTTTAGTTAGTCGTCCTAGAGACTTCGTTGGAGAAAGATATACCTTCTGCGTGCGATCATTAAAGAGTTTTACTTTGAAGAATAAAACTAATGTGTTTTTATTGAGTATTCCTACACATAATCCAATAGACTCCGACGCGTACAAAAGTCGTAAACTCTTTGTAATTAGTCAGATGACACAGTAATTATAATCATGTAATAAATTCTTATATTCAAATGCCGATAAACCATTGGTGGGATTTGTCCCTTTAATCCTAGAAACTACTATAATTATAAGTACCCCCCACGCTGGGTACAACAATTTTCACAAATTTGTATAACTTTCATTGTCATATGGAACTGAAAATTGCAAAAAAATTTGCAAATAAAACAACAATAAACAGAAAAAAAGTAAATGATATTCAGGTAAATTTTGATGTTGATGAGAATTTCAAGATTTTTTACTTGCAATTTCATGAGTACTTTTCTAACCGTATATATGAGCAATTATCAAGCCATATATAAAGCGCAGGAGAGGGGTCACGGGGATCCTGAAGGGGTTGATACAAAACCACTCGGGAAAATTTCGGTAGGCACAGGGGGGGCATAGGACCCCTCAAGTAGAATTGGCGACTCTATGTGTCAGAAACTTCAGGAGGCTCAGTGAACAACACGTTTGAGTATATTGATAGAAAAGGTGGAACGATTTATAATAGTTACTGTCAACCACGTTTCTTAACTATTACGACGATTCGCTAATAAATTCGATGATTCACCCATTTTTCAGTTTGATTCAAGCCGATTTTTCGACTTGATTCAAACCGATTTCTCGGCTGGATTCGTATTATAATAGCAACGAATCGTGATAATAGTTCAGAAACCTCGTTAATAGCAACTAAATGCGTCCATTAGTGTATATTTCAGTTCACTTATTCGATGGAAATTGATTAAAATGAAAACAATTCGGATGAGCATAGTCTGAAATTTTGAATAAATTGAAAATTTTGTGTGATTTTGACTAGATACTCATTTTCTGCTTGATAATTCAAGTTAAATGAGAAATTCTCATTTTTGCTGTCGAATGGAAGCTTTGAAAATGCAATTTTTTTCGATTCTCTAATTTTGCTTGGATATGACTCAGAGTGGTCTGAAACGTCGAGATATGATGTTTTTAGACGATGTCTGTATGTATGTGTGTGCGTATGTGTGTATGTTCGTGCGTTTGTCCAAAAATGTGTCAATAACCCGAAAACCGTAATTACAAAAAAATTTAAAATTTGGCTCATAGTTGATATCAACGAGATTCAAATCTGTGCGAAATCTCAGCCTGATCGGTTGAGTAATTCCTGAGATATAGCGATTTCTCAAAAATCGTTTTTCGCAAATATCTCAGGAACGGCTTGACCAATTTCATTTTTTCTTCAAAATATTTGTCAAGATGAGACCTATCTTACTGTATAGAAGTTCAATCACCCCACTACGGATGATCGAGTTTTATTTTCATTTTTTCTTTTTTTTTACGAAATCGCTTGTTACCACGATCACTTGAAAAATAATTGCGATAGAAACTTCAAACTTTGTATGATTGTAGGTCTCATGGTAACAAAGTTTGGTGTTTTGAATGGGCGAAATCGAACAAGTAGTTACGGAGATATTCAACGTTGTATGTGAAACTTTTTTCTTTAATATCTCAAAAACCACTCAGCCGAATTCAATTTTTTTTTCAAAATATTCGTTATAATGGTGCCTATCTGACCAAATTAAAATATAAGTACCGTTGCATTGAAAGTTTTCAAGATATTGCTATTTTTAACTTCCCGACCCGAAGGAAGTTATTGTAATGACTCCGAAAAACGAATGTGAAAATTTCATGGTTTCTCCACGTTTCATGACCCCTATAAACTCTCCCGACCCTTTTTGGAGACCGGTCCGTATGTGCGGATGTATGTGTGTGTATGTATGTACGTAAACAAAATTTTGCCCAACAATCTTTCTCGAACAGACGATGCGATTCAATTTTTTTTTTGTAATCCATGAATCTTCACGGAACTTAGAACTGATTAGATTCTGAAAAACATCGCCTCAGCGGTTCTTTAGATATTGCAGTAAAACTAGTAAATCAACGTCGAAAAATGACATTTTTTTACAAATTTTTTTTTTTCAATCGACGCATCTCCATGTAACTTAGAACTGATTAGATTGTGAAGACCATCGCCTCTGCAGTTCTTCAGTTATTCGCTAAACATGTGTGAAAAAACGTCGAAAATGAGTTTTTTTCACTATTTCCACTATTTCTCCTAGAGTAATGATGTGATTTGATTTTTTTTGGATGCAATGGATGCGTCTCTGTGTAGAGTAAATCTTATTGAATTAAAAGAAACATCATCTCAGCGGTTGTCTTGTTATTTTTTTGAAAATTCAATAATTCCACATAGAAAAATGATGGGATTTGATTCCTGCTCATGCAATCGATGCATCTTTATATAATTCGATTTTATGTGGATGCCACGTAAACTCGTCTCAGCCGTTTTGTAGTTATCAAGATGGAAATTTCAAAATTTGCGTTGTTTGTTCTAATGAACAGACAAATAGGAATCGGTCACACCCCAAAGAGTGAGCGCGCGAGGCGCGCGAGCGTGCCTGATTTTTCTATTTTTAGATGATCAGCTTACTCGTGTGGCTATAATGTGGTTAGACGTTTATTTAATGATCTCAAATTTTGAGTAGTGATCGATACTATTTAGTTACATAACTCGAAAGAATTTGAGATTTATTTATTCAGTAGTTCGTGAGATGGAACATTTTGTGAAAAATCGTTTATTACGTCAATTACCGTGTTTTTGTTTAGTTATCGGATTTCTTATCACAATTTCTTGAAATTTCGTGTGACTAAGATATTGACATGACAAAATAATCCATTTATCTATTTATAGAATGTTTATTAGAAAAATTGGTGCGAGTTAAATCAATGAATGTATATAAAAAGTGTCAGGATGCATCCATGGAATACAAATAAAGAGAAGGGAATAAAGATAAAAAGACGATCGAACATGAAGTTGGTTAAAAGGGAGAAAAAGAACAAATACATAACACTATTCCCTTTTTTTGAAAAGTTGTCGCCCCAGCAACAACGCGCCTGTTGAAGGCAATTGTATTGTAATTTCGGTTAATCAATAACTGAAATGACACTTCAATTCATGTTCGATAAGTATTCATGAACGTGGCTGAACATCAAGTTTGCCTTCAATAGAAAAAATTCTCAAGTTTGACAATTTTACTCGCGTTCTCCTTTGGCATGCGCCTTCAGGAACTAATTACGAATATTTTAAGACCAATTACGTAGAATACGCTACGCGGCAAGAGCGGCAAAAAATGAAGACCTATAATCTGACCAAATTTAAATTACAAAAAAAATTATTTTACTCCATCAATTACTCAATTTTCTAAAAATTAATCATCAGAAAGGTGGCGCTGTAAATGTTCACATACAGACATGGTCACCAAATTTCATATTTTTTTAATGGAATTGCTACGGATCCATTCGGGAGCATACTACCAATGAAATTGATAGAAATTGAAAAAGAAAAAAGTAATAACACAAAGTAACAATGAAATGGCTTCTGTCGGATAGGCTTCAACCTCTGCTTGTTTTTTCAAAAATCTGGAAATTCATTGATTTTTCAGCCGTAATTCCCTGAATGTTCCAAAATTTTCTGATTTTGGAGCACAAGCGGCATTTTATTGGATTACTCCGCCATTTGAACTTCGACCGATAGAAGTATTGACGTTCTCGCAGGTTAAAGCCATATTCATATCAGACCTTCATTCATTTTAAAAGAAAATCTGCATCCATGGTGGCCATGGTGGATGCATATTCAACTAAATGTAAATAATAATTTTATCCCCACTGCTTCGCAAAAAGTCAGATACTGAATTTCTATTGGTTGACATTCAGATGAGGGAATAATCTGTAAAATTTAAAATTTCATGATCTTTTCCCGTGAATCGAATTTAATGTCACTCTCATAAAAAGAACATTTCATGAAATGTAGATTTTTTTCTAACAGTGTATCTTTCCAACTTGGCCCTAGTGTTGATTTAACTAGAATCAAGCTGAAAACCGGCTTATATCGAGCCGATAAGTCGGCTTGAATTAAACCGAAAAATCGGCTTAAATCAAACCGACAGATCGTTTTGAATCATGCCGAAAAATCGACTTGAATCAAGTCACTATCAACTACCCGAAACAGGCAGAATTTGAGTATGAATCATTCCGTTTTTCGGTTTGATTCAAGCCGGTTTTACAGTTTGATTCAAGCTGAATTTTCGACTTGATTCAAGCCGATTTCTCGGCTTGATTCCAACTGATGTCGCCTTGACACGTTTCTTCTTGAAATAAACCAGTTTTCGACTCATTTCAGACTCGGAATCCGGATTGGCGTAGTCCGAGTCACTCGACTTGAATCAAGTCGAAAATTGACTAGAATCAAGCAAACGTCGACTTGAATCAGTTTCTTTTGGGCGTTGATTGAAAAGCCCTGTTTCCATCATCGACTCCTACCTGGGAATAAGCAAATTTATTGCAAGTTGGACTTCTTTGAAGAACAAAATTTTTTATATAAATCTATCACACTTTGCCAATAAAAAAGTATTCTTGACTCGGTCAACCTCAGATGTTTTTAAGGCATAAATTACTTGGAAAGTGGGATGCTATATGCTAATATACCATGCTCAATATATCGGTCGAAAAATGTCTTTGATTGTGATAATTCAGTACGGTTTTAGACGGCAAGGGTGGGGGGAGTGGGGATAGTGAGACGATATGCACAAGTTCTGAAATTCGGAGATGCGAAGAAGGCCACAATAGCTCAATTGGCAGAATAGCTGTCCGGCAAACAGATGATGTGGGATCAGACCCCACTTGTGTTCGAGCCCGTGTGCCTCCGAATTTTTTAATTTGTGCATTGATAATTATTCAATTATTTCCCTCATATAGAGGTCCGGAAATTCGACGAATAGCATCCCGACGAGAAATTTGACTCGGAAAACCCTTCGGCCCTGATGCGGCACGCCGAGCCTGACGTTCGGTGCTGCTGTGGTCAACCGAGTCCGGCCCAGATGAGGCGCGTTACGCGAGTTTCACTTTCGGGCCGGATAATGGTTCCCGTATCCAAGCCGAGTCGTGGGGGCCAATTAAAATTATTATTAATCTTATTGATAATTTATCATCAATTATTGCTCATTCAATCGCCACTCAAAATTATTCCGAAAATTTTTAAATGACACCGGTTCAATAATTTCATATATATGTATACATGGATGATTCGACTATCCACAATCATTCTTAATAACGTAAAAAAATTAAAATAATTATATGCTATCAAAATTGATCATCTGTTATTTATCACTCTTGACTCCGTAACGTATTTATCGCTGAGAAACCGATTTTTTTTAACCTAAAATATTTCACTCGTGACTGGTTTCGAACCCGGCACCTACAGATTACTAATCCTACGCCTTAACCAACTAGCCTACACCGCGCTATTCGTGCATTTTGAAATTCGTACTGTCTAGTATATAAACCACGGTCGCCTGCACATACATATTTTCATCATGTTTTTCAACATTTAAATAGTTTGATATGATATTACCAATTATAAATTCACCCCCCCTCCACCCCCGCCTACTTTCGGCAGACTTTCGGTAGACATTCGGCAATCGGTTAGGATTTTATCAGTGTCCACTAGTCCTAAGATGGAACACAAGTGATGAGATCACCCTATTCGAGGGTCAAACGATCATAAGGGTCAAGCTGAAGGGTTGAAAAATAGAATCTCGAGGATCAAGTGAGGTCAATGAAGAATATAATGATGAGCATAGACGGATACTGAGGGTGGATTAGCAAAAAAAAAGTAAGGCTATTATCTTGGTTACATGGGAGGAATGTGCAATCCCAATGGCCCACTGACCCTAAAACAAATTGAAGGGGGCGGGGTTTATGATGAGAAGAATATTCTTCCAATTTGTCTAACAAGGAACACTACGCGGGTGTCCCCCTCCGATTTCGATGAAACTTAAATATGTTATAGGAGACCCAAAACTACGGGACACGTATTTTTTTTAGCTGCCCATATTGGGTTTTAGGGGGTGAAAGTGTTTTCTGAAGTTGACCACCTCTCGGGGTCATTTTTCGATTGTACACATAAGGAAGCTTTTTGAGCAACTCTTTCGCAGTGTATCATGAAGGTCAGAAGGAATGATGAAAATGCGAATTAGAACTGTCTCCAGGGGGTGAAATATGGAGGGTAAACTACCCTTGTGAAAATTCATTTTTCTCATAGAAAAAAAACTTTTGATGGAAATCCCATGGGATGAATTCCATTTGAAAAAGTAGAAAAAAATACAGAATACCTGTTTTGTTTTTTTTTTNAGACAATTCAAAGGACATCCTGCGATTTTTTTCCCCAAATTAAAATTGAAAGTAAAATACTTTTTTTAAAAATTATATACAAGTCTTCGATTTTTTTGTACATAAAAAAGATGAGTGATGAGTCTCTGGAAGTAACACTTGGAGGCTAAATAACCTTTCTGGGAGTTACTATTAATTATATTAGTGAACAGAATTCATTTGAAAGAGTAAAGAATGGTAAGAAATATCGAAAGTTGAACCCATGAAAATGTCTATTGCTATTTATATATGAATTACAAACTCTTAATTATCCGTCAACTTGTATCATAGTACCATAGTCCGAACTAAATGGTAATGATTAAATGAAGATTCGATATGGAAAGGAAACAATGATGGTAGCAATCCCCAAATGAGGGAATTCAGAATATACATTGATATTATTATAGAAGCTCAGACCATTTATTCCTTCTAGTATCATGTTCTCAGTCAGCATACTTTGTGTTGGAATCAATCTACAGTATAGATAGTATTAGGAGACGTAATGCGTACAAAAATGATATTCTTAAAAAAAATGCAGCAAACAAAGTGATTTTTGCACCATGAGCATCTGACTACTGCAATATTGGAACAGCCTTCAATATCACAGTGTGGATGAGATGATTGCCCGAATGCAAAATCGACAGGATTTTCGAATTCATCTGATTTTTATAAATGTAACCACTCTCAAACCAAGCATAACGAAATAAATTTTGATACTTCGGTGATGATAATTGATTATGGACTAAAGACTAACTTTATGATATTGTTCCGCAAATGTAAATTAATATCATAGTCCATTAGGACGACACTATCCGAAAAATGACGAACATAATTTTTCCATATCGTAAAACCATATACGTCAAGGGGTTGAATTTTTCCAGTAGTCCCCTTTGGTATCAACATCGTTAATAATTTTTATCCGGAGGAGTAATTTCTTTCACGACTTGAGGACAATGTCCGCTCCAGGAATCGATTAACAGTAGACTTCTAGGACCCACGTTTGGGAAAAAGACTTCCTGCAACCAAGTTTTGAAATGCTCTGAAAAATAAAGTACTAGATGATAATCCTAATTATTGTATAGAACATATCATGTTTGGTCGGTCTTAAATATTGTTATACGTGAAGTGAGTTTTCCCGATTTTGAAGCGGTGGTGAACACATTCGCAGGTTTGAAGAGATTTTGCTCCACTATTGGACCGAAAGTTCCAGAAGGNAGTTTTGAAATGCTCTGAAAAATAAAGTACTAGATGATAATCCTAATTATTGTATAGAACATATCATGTTTGGTCGGTCTTAAATATTGTTATACGTGAAGTGAGTTTTCCCGATTTTGAAGCGGTGGTGAACACATTCGCAGGTTTGAAGAGATTTTGCTCCACTATTGGACCG
>NW_021680594.1:195270-201072 GCF_001412515.2 Diachasma alloeum | reverse complement strand
TGTCAATTGTCTTTATACTGTTTGGTAAGTCATTATACATTTTAAAGCCATTATACATTAATGTTCGTTGCGAGCGTGTCTCATTACGCTTTGATATGTGTATGTTGTGTCGCTGTCTAGTGTTATATGAGTGGGTTTCTCCAACAAGTTTTAAACTTTCTGTGAGATATGATGGGCTTATTTTTAGTTTCATTTTATGTACAAATATTAGCGTATTTAAAGCTATTCGCTGTCGCACAGAAAAGAAATGCAAGGCGTTTAACATTTGATTTATCGGCGTGAATTTACTACATCTAATTATCGCTCTCATCGCACGATTTTGTGCTTTTTGTAATGAGTCAAGTTCCGTTTTACCAATGTTTAAAAAAATTGTAGAACAGTAGTCGAAATGCGGGGCAATTAGACTCTTATAAATTATAGTTCTAGCTAGCGGTGATATAGAATCCCCAATTCTAAATAAAAAATTTACTTTTTTAGCANGAAATGCGGGGCAATTAGACTCTTATAAATTATAGTTCTAGCTAGCGGTGATACAGAATCCCCAATTCTAAATGAAAAATTTACTTTTTTAGCTATTTTTTTTATAATGTATTTAACATGTTCTTGGAATTTTAAGTGTTGGTCAATTATTACGCCAAGATATTTAATTTCGTCGACATTTTCAATTTTGTTTTTCCCTATTTCGATATTACAATTGGCATTTGATGCAGTGGCCCGCACACCTCTAACCAGCATAAATTTCGTTTTACTCACATTTAAACTTATCATATTGTCTCTCAACCCAATTGTAAGCTTATTTAAATCGTAATTAACCTTCTTTTCAATGTCAATACTATCAGAGCTGCTATAATATATTATTGTGTCATCTGCGAACATTTTGCATTTACAATATTTCAATTCTCCCTTCAAGTCATTTATGTAAATTAAGAAGAGAATTGGACCCAATATTGAGCCTTGTGGAACGCCATATTGAGTTTTTCTTTTAGTGGAGGTCACATTGTTAAATCTCACCTGTTGAGTTCGATCAGTCAGATAACTTTCAAACCATTTTAGCACATTATTTTTAATACCGTACTTGCTTAGTTTTTTTATCAATATTTCTCTGTCAATGGTTTCAAATGCACGTTTAAAATCCAAAAAAGCAACCCCAGTCTTTAATTTATTATCACAGTTCATTTTCCATTCGTTCAATACATTTTGTAAAGCTGTTTCACAGGAATGACTTTCACGGAAGCCAGACTGCTCTGCCACCAGTATATTGTATTTATCGAGATATTTAATTAATTGCTTATAGACCACTGCCTCAAGAATTTTTTCAAACGTTGGTAATACATTAATTGGTCTAAATTCGCTTGTGTGATGTTTGACGCTGATTTTGATGGTAGCAATGATCAGCCATCTTTGTCCGCGATATTCAAATTAATATAAAAAATTCATTAAATAACGTAAAATCTTTAAATACTGAGAAAAGTCGAGAATGAAAGGACAATGAACAAGGGACGAAAAACAACTTCGCAGGCGTGAGAAAAACCGTTGCCGGAAATAATAAATGTCAAGTACTTGAGTTTACTTCGTAAATTTACAGCTCTCCAAAATTCCTCACAACAATACTTTTCTTGAAATTCTGAAATATAGAGAGAAAATAAACTCGACGGTTATGGTCGTAAAATTGTTAAATCTCGATTCTGAGATATTTAGAAAGTCTCTCTGATTCACGTGTTCCACACGTGTTGAGTGTTGAGTTCTCCTTTGTTCATTGTACCGCGGAGCTGAAGGGCCGGAGACCCTTCAAGAGGGAAAACTGTTGACGTCACACGCTCCCCTTTCTCCCTCTTTCACTTCCCGATTTCTCTTTTAAGTTACCCCTCTTCCCTTTACTCCGGGCCAAGATTGCGTGCGCAACTTTTGGTCTAGTGGGGGTGTATGGACCCAACCCTTAGATTTTTAGTTTAAGATAGAGTCAGTCCCATCGTGGCTGTTGTTCCGACAACTTTTCCAGCTTCTCTCTTCGATTAGTTTTTCTTAAAGTTTTCCATAAAAGTTTTATCAAGTGTATTTGTCTACCAAACATTTCAAGTTTAAATTAGAAGTTTGAAATAAATAGTGTTAATGTGCTCTCCTAAGCACTATTGTTTTTTATTTATTCTGGAATAAACCTTCAACCCATTTATTCAAAAAATGAACGAGTCAACATCGATGGAATCCTCATCAGAGGTTTAGCGGCTAACGGATCCACATTTCGAAGTTTGGCGCTCGTTATTTCAGAAAGGCGCCACTGTCCTCCTAGTAACATTGATAGGACATAACACTTGCATTTATAGTGTTTTTTATTTTTTGGATTGGAGTAATCTGTGAGTTTTTCCAATCAGGTGGAAATTCACCTGTTTGCAATGATATATTTATTAATCTAACGAATTGTTCTTCAATATAAGGCCACGCTTGTTGAAATATTTCTGCATTAATACCGTCTTCTGTACACGCTTTATTTNTTCACGTACTGCTGAAGATCCGAACAGCAATTTTCACTTGGAATTTCTTCAATTTTGTGAAGCGAGATGAATGCAATACGAGCGAAGCCACGCGATGGACGCCATTGAACGACGCTACATTTTATTCCGACAGACTATGTCTATATATAATACGAGACCAGGTTAACTGGGTTTCACAGTGTCTCCAATCGATGGCATGACCGGGCTTCCGTATTATTTTCTAGTTTATTTACAATGTCATATACTTCTCTAGACGTTATTTTGTCAAACTTACTCCAGTCTTTATTATTATCATATTCAATAAAATTATTTAAATTAAAATTTAAATTTAAATTATCACTATTATTATTATTATTATTATTATTATTATTATTATTATTATTATTATTATTATTATTTTGACTAGAATTACGTATTGCATCGTTAATTTCGCTTATACTATCAATGAAGAATTTATTAAAATTATCAGCAATATTTTCATCATTGTCACAAATGTTATCGCCAAATTTTACATTACTAATATTATTTTTTGGTTTTTTATTAACAATTTGTTTCAAGTGTTTCCATAGTTTCTTACTATCCTTCTTATTCTTGTCTATTTTTGAGGCATTATACTCTCTTTTCTTTTGTTTAATTACTTTTGTCAACCTATTTCTAATTTTCTTAAATTCATTCCAGTTAACTTCGTTTTTCGTTTCTTTAGCAATTTTATAAGTTTTATTTTTCTTACTTTTTAATACTTTAATTTCATTATCGAACCATTCTTTATTTTTCCATTTATTAATTATTTTCAATTTTGTTAAGGGTAGAACTTGATTTAACGTTTGTTCAATTGCACCAATTATATCATCAGCAGTATTATTCACATTATTGTCATTAAATTTATCCATTCCATTAATTTTTTCCGCTAAAATTTTTGCAAATTTAATATTGTCGAACTTTTTATAATTTCTGCTCATGAGATAATTTTGTTCATGTAAACTACATTGACGTTTTGGTAATTTAATACTTAGAATATCATCGTCAGTTATTTTTCGTGAGTCCCAAACGACGCACTCCAAAGACTCATTTGAAAAAACCAGATCAATCATCGTCTGGGAGTTGACAGTAATTCGTGTAAACGTAGGGACATAATTCACAAGTCCTAATTCACCCATTATTGATCGAAGCTTGTCTGAATAGTAGCTATTTTTACCAATGTCAACATTAAAATCACCAAGTAGGATAACTTGTTTACTTTCAACAAAATCAGTCACAATCTCTTTTAGTATATTCAAAAATAGTGCATCACTCGTACTCGGCGAGTGGTACACTACTGAAATAATTACTTCATTTACTAATTCAACTGCAAATGTCAAGTTCCAAGTATTCGAAAAGTAGTTTTTATTATTAATAATTTTAATTTGTACGTCATTTCTGCAATAAACAAGAATACCACCAGTATATTTACTCTCTGCGTTAACTCTAATGAAGTTATAATCATCAATTATTAATTCAGAGTCATTTATGTCTTCCGTCACTCGAGTTTCTGTCAATCAAAGTATTAAGGGTGTCTTATTAATTACCAGGTCTTCTATTTCGTCTATATGTGTTAGGAAACTTTGGGCATTCAAATGTAGTAACAATTCCTCTTGTTCTAATTGCTAAATACTTTCTTCAGCTCTTTTTTTATGGCTTTCGGCGATTTTATTATAAATTGGGCATTTTTTGTCAAAGGCATTGTGCTTATCATTATTACTCGGGTCTTTGTTACTCTTCTTTTTATTTTCATGCATACAATTTGTACATTTTAAATTCGTCTCTTGACAGTTTTTATTGTTATGAGCCCCTCCAGATTTGCTGCAAGTAACCTCTCTTTTACACTCATTCGCGTAATGGTTGAAGCCGCAGCATTTAACAACAGCGGATTATATTAATATGCTCTATTATTTTACATTGTTTCCATCCAAGAGAAATTTTTTCCAAACATAAAAGAAGCTTCTGTAGTTCTGGGTTTACCTCAACTATTACGCTGAAATCGTTTTTTTTTCCGTTAGTAATTCGCTTAACAATTTTCATCTCAACTTTTGCACAACACTCTGTAAGATTATTTTGTTGAACAATAACATTTACCAATTGCTCGTCTGTCAACTTCGCTTCTTCATTATCAATATAAACAATTTTAATGAATTTCTTTTGAGCTTTAGGAGTTTGAACCTTAAATTCTTTTCCAATTTTGTCAACAACTTTCTTTTGCAATTGATCTTTATCATTCACATTTTTGAATTTAACAATAACCGTTCCATTCTTCTTTTCTTTAATGCTCTTGACTCCACCACCTAGTTCCTTAACGTTAATGTTATTTTTGATACAATTCATGTTGTCATTTTTTGTTACATTGCTTTGTATTGCAGAGTCAACATTTCTCGGCTTAACAACAATCACCGCGTCTATTTTTTTCTGTTGGACAACATCTGTGTATGATCTGCTTGTACCATTATCATTGTTATTTTGAACATTATTGTTACTACTTTGCAAGGTCTCATTGTCACTTGGTTCTTGAATCTGTTTCATTCCACAACAATTAACTAGGTCTTTTATGATGTTCTTTAAGTCACTAATTTCATTTTTGATTACACTCATGTCCAAGTTGATTTTGGTTTCAATATAGGTTAGCTCAGTTTTTATCACCTTTACATTTTTAAACACTCTTGATTCACAATTCCGACTATTTAATTCTTCAATGACACTACACAAATGGTCAACTTGATCACTATCAAAGTATTTTCACTCTGCTTCTCCGTCTTCTCTCTTACGCTTTTTATCATTGGGCTTTTTTTTTAGGATCTAATGTCATTCCAAGATTCTGTATTTCAGAAATATCGATACTTTCCTCTTGGCTTACCGTCATATTGTTTGCAAGGTCTTCTATTATTGCAGTTGTTTGGATCTGATGAGGCAACTGGCTATCGTTTTCCACTGTTGTTTTTAGTGCATCAATTATTCTAACACTGCCAGTACAGGGAATGTATTCCAATCGACTATTGTAGATTTTGTGTGATTTGATACATCCTGGATGGTAAAGTTTGAGACATAACAAGCATTCGTGTTTTTCATAACTAATGCTTTTACGGCATTTACTGCAATTTGTATTGGTCGGTAGTGCCATGGGTGAGGTTAGGTTGACAGCTGAACTGTTTCATTCGAAATTTATCAGATTGTTGATATTGTTCACAAGCTTTTTATCACAAAAACGGGAGAAAAATAATTTTCATTCACAGATCTTGTTTTGTTAAAATATTAGCACTTGATTTCACTGTTTTATTTTAAAATA
>NW_021680594.1:191641-195170 GCF_001412515.2 Diachasma alloeum | reverse complement strand
GAGAGAGAGAGAGAGAGAGAGAGAGAGAGAGAGAGAGAGAGAGAGAGAATATTGTCCGCTCTTTGCGTCATTCATGGTTGTAATCCTTTGTTATCCCTTTAAAAAAAAATTCAAAAGCGTAATATCTCTCCGGAGTCTCAAGGACAGTGGCTCCAATGTCCTGGAGAGCGACATCCGGACCCTTGCCGACGACGTCCTCCACGGTTGGACCACCAGCAGAGGGGCCCGACTCCCGATACCCGTCCGATATATCCTGTCCGACAGTTTTTCTATTTACCCGCCAGTCCTTTTCCACCCACTTTCCACCCGCCACCCCTTTTCCACCCACAACCCACTTACCACCCACTTTCCATCCGCCACTCATTTTCTATCTGGCGGCCATTTTCCACCCACCACCTTCTTTCTGTGACCCTCGGACCCCAACTTTGAGGCCCTGTACCCCAAGAGGCCCCCCAGCGCGCCGACGACCTCTTCAAAGGCATGCCGCCGAGGGGGGAGGGGGGACGTACACGCGCACTTCCTGGAAAAAAAGGAGGGGGGGAATTCCTGGAAAAAAATTCGCCAATAATGCCCTCTTACTACTCACGTGAAAAGGGCCCATTTTGTCGCATCTAATTTTCGAGATATTCACGTTTTTCTCTCCAGTCCATTTATCCCAATGTTAAATTGATTTTTTGATCTTCTATACGGACGTCATACGGAGAAAAATAAATCGGTAAAAGTCTTGCGATCGCAAGGAGTTTCCTGAAGATCCCCATTTTTCATGCACAAAGAACAATGAAGCTTTTTGGAATCTTCGGGAAATTCTATCCTATCCTACTCAAGTAGGGGCGGAAGAATGAATTTTCAAAAGCGCAGAGTAACCCCGAACGGCTCTCCGGAGAGGCTCCTCCGATTGGAAAATTCATTTCTCCCCCCCTAATTACGATGAAAGAATGAAAGCAATATCTATCGATGCAGAATTATATTCTCAATAAGTTACAGCAGTTTCATTGCTTAATCTCTATTAGGAGAGGGGGAATGAATTTTCAAAGCGCGCAGTAACTCCGGACAAGTTCTTCTCATTCAAAAATTGATTTCTCCCCTCCATAATTAAGATGAAGGAACGAAACCAAAGTCTACCGATCGAGAATTGTATTATTAATAAATGATATCGGTTTCATTTGTTAATCTCAGTTAGGAGCGGAGGAATGAATTTTCAAAACTGCGGAGTAACCCCGAACGGTTCTCCGGCGTCGAGTGAGCGAGGAGGGACTCCCCCGATTGGAAAATTCATTTCTCCCCGCCTCCTAATTAAGATGAAAGAATAAAACTAAGGCGGATCGATCTAGAATTATCTTCTGAAAAAATGACAGCGATTTCATTCCTTAATCTCAAGTAGGAGCGGAGGAATCAATTTTCGAAAGCGCGGAGAAACCCCGAACGCCTCTCCGACGTCGAGCCCGGAGGGGCTCCCCTGATTGGAAGATTCATTTCTCCCCCCCCCCTAATTGCGAAGAGGGAATGAACGCAACATCTATCGATCGAGAATAATATTCTCAATAAATGACAGTCGTTTCATTCCTTAATCTATATTAGGAGAGGAGGAATGAATTTTCAAAACGCGCAGTAACTCCGAACGCGTTCTTCTCATTCAAAAATTACTTTCTCCCCTCCCTAATTGAGATGAAGGAATGAATCCAAAGTCTACAGATTGAGAATTTCATTTTTAATAAATGACATCGGTTTCATTTCGTAATCTTAGGAGCAGAGGAATGAATTTTCAAAAGCGCGGAGTAACCCCGAACGGTTCTCCGGCGTCGAATGAGCCCGGAGGTGCTCCCCCGATTGGAAAATTCATTTCTCCCCCCCTAATCGAGAGAAAGGAATGAAACCGATGCCGATCGATCGAGAATTAAATTCTGAAAAACTGACAGCGATTTCATTCTTTAATCTCAAGTAGGAGCGGAGGAATGGATTTTCAAAAGCGCGGAGAAACCCCGAACGGCTCTCCGACGTTGAGTGAGCCTGGGCAGGCTCCCCTGATTGGAAGATTCATTTCTTCCCCCCCCCCTAATTGCGAAGAGGGAATGAAAGTAACATCTATCGATCGAGAATAAAATTCTCAATCAATGACAGGGGTTTCATTTCTTAATCTCTATTAGGAGAGGAGGAATGAATTTTCAAAGCGCGCAGTAACTCCGAACAAGTTCTTCTCATTCAAAAACTAATTTCTCCCCTCTCTAATTGAGATGAAGGAATGGAGCCGAAGCCTATCGATTGAGAATTATATTTTTAATAAATGACATCGGTTTCATTACTTAATCTTACTTAGGAGCGGAGGGCAGAATTTTCAAAAACACGGAGAAACCCCGAACGGCTCTCCGACGTCGAGTGAGCCCGGAGGGGCTCCCCTGATTGAACGATTCGTTTCTCCCCCCCACCCCCCTAATTGTGAAGAAGGGATGAAAGCAACATCTATCGATCGAGAATTATATTCTCAATAAACGACAGCGGTTTCATTCCCTAATCTCTATTAGGAAAGGAGGAATGAGTTTTCAAAGCGCGCAGTAACCCCGGACAGGTTCTTGTCATTCAAAAATTAATTTCTCCCCTCCCTAATTGAGAGGAAGGAATGAAACAAAAGCCTTCCGATCGAGAATTGTATTTTCAATAAATCCCATTGGTTTCATTTCTTAATCTCAGTTAAGAGCGGAGGAATGAATTTTCAAAGCGCGGAGAAACCCCGAACGGCTTTCCGACGTCGAGTGAACCCGGAGGGGCTCTCCCGAGTGGAAAATTCATTTCTCCCCCCCTAATTATGATGAAGGAATGAAACCGATGCCGATCGACCGAGAATTAAGTTCTCAGTAAATGACGGCAGATTCATTCCTTAATCTCAAGTAGGAGCGGAGGAATTAATTTTCAAAAGCGCGGAGAAACCCCGAACGGCTCTCAGACGTCGAGTGAGCCCGGAGGGGCTCCCCCGATTGGAAAATTTATTTCTCCCCCCCCTCCCCCCCCCTAATTGAGATGAAGAAATGAAACCAAAACCTACCCATCGAGAATTGTATTTTTAATAAATGACATCGGTTTCATTGCTTAATCTCAGTTAGGAGCGGAGGAATGGGTTTTCAAAAGCGCGGAGAAACCCCGAATGGCTCTCCGACGTCAAGTGAGCTCGGAGGGGCTTCCCCGATTGGAAAATTCATTTCTGCCCCCCCCCCCTCCAAAGAGATTAAGGAATGAAACCACTGTCCTTGTTTGAGAATATTATTCTCGATCGGTAGGCTTTGGTTTCATTCCTTCATGTTAATTAGGGCGGGGGGGAGCAATTAATTTACCACCGCGGGAGAACCCTTCCGGGCTCACTCGACGTCTGAGAGCCGTTCGGGGTTTCTCCGCGTTTTTGAAAATTTGTTCCTCCGTTCCTAACTGAGATTAAGAGATGATACCGATGTCGTTTATTAAAAATATAATTCTCAATCGGTAGGCTTTGGTTTCATTCCTTCATCTCAATTAGGGAGGGGAAAAATTAATTTTTGAATGA
>NW_021680594.1:186760-188473 GCF_001412515.2 Diachasma alloeum | reverse complement strand
ATGGGTTTTCAAAAGCGCGGAGAAACCCCGAATGGCTCTCCGACGTCAAGTGAGCTCGGAGGGGCTTCCCCGATTGGAAAATTCATTTCTGCCCCCCCCCCCCTCCAAAGAGATTAAGGAATGAAACCACTGTCCTTGTTTGAGAATATTATTCTCGATCGGTAGGCTTTGGTTTCATTCCTTCATGTTAATTAGGGCGGGGGGGAGCAATTAATTTACCACCGCGGGAGAACCCTTCCGGGCTCACTCGACGTCTGAGAGCCGTTCGGGGTTTCTCCGCGTTTTTGAAAATTTGTTCCTCCGTTCCTAACTGAGATTAAGAGATGATACCGATGTCGTTTATTAAAAATATAATTCTCAATCGGTAGGCTTTGGTTTCATTCCTTCATCTCAATTAGGGAGGGGAAAAATTAATTTTTGAATGAGAAGAACTTGTTCGGAGTTACTGCGCGTTTTGAAAATTCATTCCTCCTCTCCTAATATAGATTAAGGAATGAAACGACTGTCATTTATTGAGAATATTATTCTCGATCGATAGATGTTGCGTTCATTCCCTCTTCGCAATTAGGGGGGGGGGAGAAATGAATCTTCCAATCAGGGGAGCCCCTCCGGGCTCACTCGACGCAAGGGAGCCATTCGGGATTTCTCCGCGCGTTCAAAAATTCATTCCTCCGCTTTTACTTGAGATTAAGGAATGAAACCGTTGTCATTTATTGAGAATTTAATTCTCGATCGATCCGCATCGGCTTCAATCCTTCATCTCAATTAGGGTGGGAGAAATGAATTTTCCAATCGGGGGAGTCCCTCCGAGCTCACTCGACGTCACGGAGAGCCGTTCGGGGTTTCTCCGCGCTTTTGAAAATTCATTCCTCCGCTCCTAAGTGAGATTAAGAAATGAAACCGATGTCATTTATTAAAAATACAATTCTCGATCGGTGGGCTTTGGTTTCATTCCCTCATCTCAATTAGGGAGGGGAGAAATTAATTTTTGAATGAGAAGAACTTGTGCAGAGTTACTGCGCGGTATGAAAATTCATTCCCCCTCTCCTAATAGAGATTAAGCAATGAAACCGCTGTAACTTATTGAGAATATAATTCTCCATCGATAGATATTGCTTTCATTCTTTCATTGTAATTAGGGGGGGAGAAATGAATTTTCCAATCGGAGGAGCCCCTCCGGAGAGCCGTTCGGGGTTACTCCGCGCTTTTGAAAATTCATTGCTCCGCTCCTACTCGAGTAGGATAGGATAGAATTTCCCGAAGATTCCAAAAAGCTTCATTGTTCTTCGTGCATGAAAAATGGGGATCTTCGGGAAACTCCTTGCAATCGCAAGACTTTTACCGATTTATTTTTCTCTGTGTGACGTCCGTATAGAAGATCAAAAAATCAATTTAACATTGGGATACCCGGGTAGAAATTCAACCGGGGATTCAGCCGCAACTCGGGTGAGCGCGAGCTCAGCCTCGGCTTGCCGCTTGACCCGAGTTCACGCCGCGACACGCCGCTCCATACCGGCTCACAGTCGAACGCTCATCAGACGGCATAACCCGCCACTTGAGTTGGAGCTGTGGCTCAACGCTTAGAACTCAGCTCCGGTTGAGGCGTGTCGTTTCGAGTGGAGGGTGGAATAGAATGATATTTATGCATTTTTAGAATATCGATTTAAAATTTGAATACTTTGGAAAATCCTTGTCTTCTTACTATAAAAAAAA
>NW_021680594.1:183951-186735 GCF_001412515.2 Diachasma alloeum | reverse complement strand
ACTATAAAAAAAAATGGAATTCCACTGAACTTTCTATAAAATTTGAAATTTACTGATTTTTCCCTCTGTCATCGAATATAAAACCTGGCACTTTCTCTAAGAATTCCTATTGAATTTCTATTGGAGCTCTATGAGAATTCTATTTAAGTTTTATTGTAATTCTATTGAAAAATTCTATTTTTTTTTGCGTCAAGTCCATTGAAAATTATGCAACTTTCACCTGCATTTTTAATAGATATTTGTTTGTAGAAAAAAATCCATTGATTTTTCTAGATAATTTATTCTGTTAGGATTTCTTCCACAGAAACTATTGGGCATGAATTTTCCAAGTTTTTTTCCTGCATTTGATTAAAAGAAAAGAAGAAAAACCCAGCGGAAAAACTTAGAAATCTTACGCCTAAGAAAATCTATAGGAACATAAAAACCTATTTACTTTCTTGCGCCAAATTTTACCTTAACAAAAAGACTCTATGAAGTTGCATAATCGCCTATAGAATCGGCGCAAGAAACGAATAGAATTCTAATAGAACTTCCAGAGAATTCTCATAGAATTCCAATAGAAATTTAATAGAAAGCGCTAGGTTTTTCCGTTGAATTTTTTCATGCGTGTTATTTTGGCATACCTGTATTCAACATTTCCCTAATAAATCGTAGAATATTGTTAGAACTCGTAGGCCTATCGAAAAATGAAGAATATTCTCTCCTGTAGCGTTGATAATTAATAATAAAGGTTCGTTAACGTTTTTCAAGTGATTATTTTTCTTGATTTTTTTTGTTGTATTCGCGAGAAAAAAGAAAGTTTTGACTACGTTTCAGTGAATTGTTCTACCTTGTATTTTCAGCTTAATCCCATTCGATTAGTTAATATCACGTTATTTCTGATGAGCTTGTGATTGTTCATCTGAAAAAGCATGCCATCTTCACATTTATTCGATTGTTTTTTCGCTCAAATCACGATGCCATCGGACCTGTCAAATCATTATGAGGTTAAGTATACTGGGATTGAGTAATTGGAAATGAACCTGAGGTTGAGCAGTGGCCATTCAACTAAAGCCCGGCGAAGCGTTTCGCGTAATAGTTCTAACGCTGGGCTATGAGCGCGTGATGCGGCTCAACCTCGGGTACATGTCACGCGCGTGGAGTTTATCCCAAGCTGGGGCGGAGTGGCGTATTTCTAGCTGGGATACGGGTTCCGAGCCGAGCTCGAGCGGCGTGATTTCTACCCGGGTAAATGGACTGAAGAGAAAAACGTAAATATCTCGGAAATTAGATGCGACAAAATGGGCCCTTTTTAAGTGGACGTACACATATAATTGGACTGAAATTTATAGAAATTTTTAATTTGCAATGACGAAATTCCTCGAAATTTCCGTATTACAGCAACGCAATAAAAATTCTCCATAAGTCTTCCCGGAATTTCCGCGAAAATATTACTGAAACCTACAGACATCATTCCTGAATTCAAGACTTTTCTTTGATTTTCAGGATCATGTCACTGGAAATTTTTTACAAAATGACTTAATTTTAACATTGGTTGCTCATTGCATTTCAGAAATGCAGCTGCCTAAAAAAGACATCGATTCCTAGGAACAACGTACTTTTTTTCTCGTTAAATACAGACAATAGAGAAATGTCAGCGTGGAATTCCCTGATTTTTTTTCACTCTCCATTAATTTTTTAAAGAGTCGAATTGATACTTGATTCATTCACATCGTTCCATTCCATCGGGAGATATTGTCGATTGGAGACAATTTTTTATGGTCACTGAAGGAGGCAAACCATTCATCTAAATCTCGCAATAAGCTGCGAAAAATTTTATTCATTAATCTATTATTATTGAATTAATCCCATTATGTGTAGATCGCTGGAGAACAACGAAAACGTTCCAACCGTTCAAACGATTTGGAATATTTTCTCTCTCCCTCTTCTCCATTTTCTTTCTCACTCGCACTCGTTAAGTATGGTGGAGGACGGGCACGTGCCAACTAGGGATACAAAATGACGGTCATTTTTAACACTGGTCAGGTCAGTGGTAAAATGACCGTTTTCTGACCATTCTTGACCTGACGTCCATTTTGTGATGCAAACTGACCGGTCATTTTTTCAAGCGGTCAGTCATTTTTTTTCTGTCATTTATAGTGAAAAACTATCTAGATGAAACCTGACCGTCATTTTTGTCTTCGGCCACTTTTTGGTCATTTTTTTTTTAATGTTGTTCCACCGATCCTCAGGGAATTCGAAGCCGTTTGATAGCACTAAAACTTATGAATGAATTTTATTTTCATTTCCGATGTTTTCCGAATTTATCTCTTCTTCAGAGGAAAAAAGAATATGGGCATTTACAAAAAAAACTTTTATTGTTAATCTTAGGATCTATAAGTATATATCTGATGGTCTTACCTGTGTTTAATCATGTGATATTCAATATTTTTTATTCAAAGCGTGAATCAGCCGATCAGTTGAGGAGCGATGTTTCCACTACGCGTCACTCTCCATAGACATATATATCATACCTAGAGAGTTGAGACAGAGAGAGAAAGGATCCTGTTCTCAACTCTTCTCTGTCTAACACGTCATGTGCCCCTCTCTAGGTACTACCGTACTACACATTTATGAGTGGCGAATGTCACACTCCATCGAAAGAAAAAAAAATTGAGTGGCGTCTATCTAGATGCAAAGTGACCGTCATAAAAGTATTTGGTCATTTTTGTGACACAGAATTTTGTCATTTTTTTATGACCGAAATGGTCACAAATTTGCGTTCGGTCAGTGACCGTCAAATGA